>NC_059277.1:6142500-6187500 GCF_017591435.1 Portunus trituberculatus
TCCCTTCTCACTCATTCGTTTTCCTTTTCTATTTCTTTTATTTCTTGTTCCTCCTTTTTTCCTTTCTCTTTTGATTCCTTCCCCTACTTCTTGTTCGTCCTCTTATTCCTTTTTCCTTATAATTCTTGCTCCTTCTCTTTCTCCTCCTCCTCCTCCTCCTCCTCCTCCTCCTCCTCCTCCTCCTCCTCCTCCTCCTCCTTCAGTAGCAGGAGGGAAGGGAACTAAAGGCATTAGTAAGGTCGTAAACAGCCACGGGAACAAAACAAACTAGAATCTTGAAGCGCAGGAGTATACGGTCTGGTTCATTCATGCGCTGTACCACTATCACCACCACCAACACAGCCTCGCCACCAGCACAGCCTTCCCTCGCCTTCCCTCGCTCTGCCTGGCCTGAAGGAGCGTCAAGTGTGTGTTTGCCTCCAGGTAATCGATCGCTTAGCCTCCAATATTGGCGAGAACGAAGCGATGAAAATACGGGTCCTGCTCCTGTTGATTATGTGTCCCGCTCTTATTATTGACACGTTAGGTATGGTTGTATTTTAGTTACTACACGATACTATACGAAAAGGGTTTGAAAATACGAGTGGTTGTCTTATTTTTAGTCTTATTTTGCCAGTATTCAAAGCTCTAAGAGATTTTAACAGAGCACAAAGGGGAATATTCGACACGGCAGCTGGTCTATAGGTGGCAAACGAGAAGGGTTTGGAAATACGAGTGGTGGTGTTATTTTGGGTAGTGTGGTCTTATTTTGCCAGTATTCAAAGCACTGTAAGAGATTTTTAAGAGATTTTAACAGAGCACAAAGGGGAATATTCGACACGGCAGCTGGTCTATAGGTGGCACACGAGAAGGGTTTTAAAATACGAGTGGTGGTGTTATTTTGGGTAGTGTGGTCTTATTTTGCCAGTATTCAAAGCACTGTAAGAGATTTTAACATAACACAAAGGAAAGTATACGAAATACCAGCTAGTCTATACGTGACAGTTCCGTGTAAAGCTTGTATACTTAACTCTATCTATTACCTCTATCTATTTATCAGTACTTCCCAAAACACCTACTATTTATTTACTCTATTTACTCAGCAATAATTTAATCCTATCTCCACACTTTTAACCCCTTCAGTACCATGACGCATTTTCCATATTCATTCTGCTTACTATTTCGAGATTTTATTCAGCTTTAGAAACTTATGGGGGGGATTAAAATAGTGAAGACTGCCCATTAATCTTCTAACCTCCATAGACCCTTCCTAATGTCAATAAAATGGTTTAATCGTACACAAATCTCAAGGTAAAAATGTGTCCCACAATTGAAGGTGTTAAGGAAATGAAATGCAAGGTTGATTCTGTCTTACCTACCTTACAAAACTTTTAAAACACTACAATGCAAAAATATATGAGCAAGAAAAACATGAGTGATTATTGATGAGGCATTCTCCAATATTGGCAAGGCGGAGGAATGAAAAATGTACAGTTGGTAATGCGTGACTCCTTGACGTGCCTCGCTGCCTGTAAAACTCGCGCCAAGCTATACAGAAGTCAATGGAAAGTAAGGAATCGATCGCCCATCCCTCGATATTAACGACGGCACATGGCAGGAGACGGTGAGAGGCGAGGCAGTGCGTGAGACGACGGCTAAAAATATGTGCCTTCAAATCCAGACTGTAAGGAAGGGAAGATTTTTTAAAGTATCCCTCAGTCCTTCAAGTCTCTCTCTTTCTCTCTCTCTCTCTCTCTCTCTCTCTCTCTCTCTCTCTCACACACACACACACACACACACACACACACACACACACGATACAGATTTTCGTCCCAGATTTTTTGCTAACTCTCTTAATCTTTTAGGGAACTGGCAATCAGGTGGGCCTTTTCTTTTCATTTTTTGTTGCTCTTGGCCAGCTACCCCTATTCCATAAACACACACACACACACACACACACACACACACACACACACACACACACACACACACACACACACACGAGACAATGATGACCACTATATGCAATGAATGTCAAGTTTTCTCTAAGTTTAAATTCTCTCTTGGGATTTTATGATTCTGTTGAGGTCAATAAAAAAAAAAATCAAATCAATATAAACCAACCAACCAACGTATCACCAGGCATTTCAAAGCTCACTAAACACTACAAAACCCTGGAAAACTACAACGAAACCTCAATAAAGCTTCACAGTACATCCTTTCAACTAACCCCAATACTGACAGACAAAAATAGCACCGTATCGATTTTGAGGCGTCTTTTAATAGCACCACGGAAGCATCAATGGGAGCCGCGGGTTCGATCGCTTACACAAGACACTGATAAGAAAGAGGAGGCGATTAACTGAATTTATTGGCGTTGGATTGTGTTCCATGCGATCGCTCAATGGGACTCATGTTGCGCAGCGCCTCGGAACACAGCAGGGGGTAGATGAGGTAGTGGTGATGTCGTAATAGCGTTCAATACCCTTAGATATATTAATGCGCTGTCTGTGTGATCCTCTTACTGCCTTTATTGAGAGAGAGAGAGAGAGAGAGAGAGAGATTAGGGTTCATTAAACTTCTTTCAAAACGTTTATAATTGTATCATAAGTTCTAATATGAGAAATTATAGATGAGATAATAATGATAATAATGATGACAATAATAATAATAATAATAATAATAATAATAATAATAAAAATAGTGGAAGTTAAAAGCAAACATGAATCAGTCAATAAGTATTCAGAATTAGTTAATTCAGTTGGCAGGTGTGTGTGTGTGTGTGTGTGTGTGTGTGTGTGTGTGTGTGTGTGTGTGTGTGTGTGTGTGTGTGTGTGTGTGTGTTTATCCCCACCTCTCTCTCTCTCTCTCTCTCTCTCTCTCTCTCTCTCTCTCTCTCTCTCTCTCTCTCTCTCTCTCTCTCTCTCTCTCTCTCTCTCTCTCTCTCTCTCTCTCTCTCTCTCTCTCTCTCTCTCTCTCTCTCTCTCTCTTAGGCTTTTCCACGAGAACCCAGAATCGTGAAAACTTCCTCTTGCGTCACACTCACTAAGGAGCCCTCTCTCCCGTGCCCTCTCCCGTGCCCTCTCACATTCTGCTGTTGATGTTGATGCGTCGAGCCCCTTGAGACTGCAGACACTGGTGCTAGAACCCAAACAAACTGATGCTGATGATGCTGCTGGTGCTACTGATCACGGGGAGGGCTTGCACGTGAGGTTAAGCTGATATTTCCCATGGTGGTGGTGGTGGTGGTGGTGGATGAATTGGGTGAAAATAATGATAATGAAAGGAGAATATGGAGAAAAGAGGGAGAATTGTAAATAATAAGTTAGATGCGAAGAATAAAAGCAACAGCAACAATAACGCGATGAAAACAACAGCCACCAACAACAAGGAGGAGGGGGAAGAGGAGGAGGAGATGGAGAAGTAATATGGAGAAAGAAGGAGGAGAAGGAGAATCGCAAGTAATGAGTAAGATGCAAAGAATAGAAACAACAACAATAAAGCAACAAAAACAAGAGCCATCAACAACAAGGAGGAGGAGGAAGAGGAGGAGGAGGAGTGTATAAATAGCCAAACAGTAGTCATTGTGCCTCGTCTAAATAGCAATAGTGTTTTACTGCTGTTTAATGGTTCCAGCTTAAACGATTCCAATGTGAGCTAAGATTAGGAGCACTGGAGAGGGAGAGAAGAAAGGAACAGTGTACTAATCCCTTAAAAGGAGGAGGAGGAGGAGGAGGAGGAGGAGGAGGACATAACACTTAACACTTCCCTTCCTTTCTTATTTCTTTCTCTTACTTTCCTTTTCCTTCTTTTCTCCCTCCTCCTTTCATCTCCTCCTCTTATCTTATCCATCTTCACCTTCCTTCCCCTTCCTTCCTTTCCTCTATTTCTTTCTCTCTCCTCTCGTTTCTTTTCTTTCCTTTTCCCTCTTTTAATATTCTTTTTCTTTCGTTCATAGATTTGTCCACTTTCTCTTTCTTGTGCTTCTTCCTCTTCATTATCTTCCTCTGCATCTCACCCTTCGTCTTCTTCCCTTCCTCCTCCTCCTCCTTCTTCTCCTCCTCCTCCTCCTCCTCCTCCTCCTCCTCCTCCTCCTCCTCCTCCTTCTCCTTCTCCTCCTCATCCTCCTCCTCCTCATCCTCCTCCTCCTCCTCCTCCTTCTTCTTCTTTTTCTTCTTCTCCTGCTCCTCCTCCTCCTCCTCCTCCTCCTCCTCCTCCTCCTCCTCCTCCTCGGGTGTAATAATAATAGTTTCAAATGAACTGACGTCACGTGAATGGGTCGAGTTGTGTTGGGATATTTTGAGAATTAAGAGAAGGGGGAGGAGGATGAGAAGGAGCAGGAGGAGGAGGAGGAGGAGGAGGAGGAGATAGGGAGGAGGGAAAGGTTGAAAGAAAGGAGTAAATGTGTGGAGTTCATCGTTTATCAGTGCTCTTGAGTGTCCGTTCGTTCTCCTCCTCTTCCTCCTCCTCCTCTTCCTCCTCCTCCTCTTCCTTCTCTTCTTCTTCTTCTTCTTCTTTTTCTTCTTCTTCCGCGTTTATTATTTCATTCCTCGGTGTTAAGATTGAGGGCGTTTCTTTAGGTGGTAATCTGAAGTGCTTTCTTGAATCAGGTTCGGTTCTGTGAAAGGATACGAAGTTTTTTTGGGGCCATACACACTCTCTCTCTCTCTCTCTCTCTCTCTCTCTCTCTCTCTCTCTCTCTCTCTCTCTCTCTCAGAAGCTCTTGTGAATAATTGAGACGTTCAAAAATAGTCGTGGGATAAGAAACGTTGACGAGAAATTGGTGACGTTTGTCTTGTACTCTGAAGGCAGCTGGAGGGGGGAAAGGGGGGAGAGAGGACCAGTGGGGGGGAGGAAAAAGGGAGAGGGAGAGGTAGGGAGAAGCAGGGAGGGACAGGGAAGGGATGGGGAGTGAGTTTCCTTGGTTCGTGACAGCTGAGTGTGTGTGAGATAAAGACAGACGGAGAGATAGAGAGAAAGAGACTGAGAGATATCCTTTTTGGCATTCCTTCCATCTTCACCCGCGCGCGCGCGCACACACACACACACACACACACACACACACACACACACACACACACACACACACACACACACACACACACACTCTATCATCTCCCTATCTCCACATCTTCCTGTTTCTCCGTCACCACCACCACCACCTGCCGCCCCAGTCAGTGCCAGTGCCAGGGTGAGGTGCCACAGTGCGGGCTCCACCCACGCCCCCTGTGCCCTGCCACCGCGCCGCCCCGCCACCTGTATAGCCCCAGCCGGCCCCTGCTTCACCTGCTGCTGGAGAGGGAGGCGCTGGGTATTGATTTCGTGTTGACGCGCTGAGGGCGACGCGCACTGCCACCGCCACCGCTGCCGCCGCCGCCACCGCCCGCCAGACACCGCCTACGCCCGTGCTCATCTCTCACCTCACAGCCTCTCTCTCCCGGCACACGCCCTCACGCCCTCACTCTCATGGTCATGCCCCTCTTTGCTCTCTCTCTCTCTCTCTCTCTCTCTCTCTCTCTCTCTCTCTCTCTCTCTCTCTCTCTCTCTCTCTCTCTCTCTCTCTCTCTCTCTCTCTCTCTCTCTAGTTTATGTTAGTCACGATATGTGCAATGATAATCTCTCTCTCTCTCTCTCTCTCTCTCTCTCTCTCTCTCTCTCTCTCTCTCTCTCTCAGGAAACGCATCATAAAACCCACCAGTGCACCTGATGGAGGAGACGAGAAGGTTACCTCCCTCCCGCTCTCCCTCTCTCTCCCAGCCTCTCCCTCTCTCTCATACATACCCAACACTAACACCTTCCCCTCCTCCTCCTCCTCCTCCTCCTCCTCCTCCTCCTTCTCTGCACCTTATTTTCACCCATCGCCGCCCTTGTTGTGTCCCTCACCTTATTTCTGTTTCCCTACACACGCATTCCTCTCTTTCTTCATCCCCAGAGCTGCTCACTTCCCACACCCTCTCATACTCTCCAAGACCCGCCCTATTACCTTGCCCCTGACCCCCTTACTAGTGTGTGTGTGTGTGTGTGTGTGTGTGTGTGTGTGTGTGTGTGTGTGTGTGTGTGTGTACGTGTAATTTTTCAGGCTGTCTCCGTGCTACCTTGTACTGTTGCCAAAACAAACCTATTCTGTATTAGGTGTGTGTTTCTTTCTCTCCTCAGCTATACCCAGAGAGAGAGAGAGAGAGAGAGAGAGAGAGAGTGTGTGTGTGTGTGTGTGTGTGTGTGTGTGTGTGTGTAGGTAGGTAGGTAGGTAGGTAGGAAAAGTGCGTAACGTGCCAACAAGAACAATAAATACGGGTCTTAGGAGTCATTAAGTGTGCAATAACTCGTTAGTTAACACCGTGCTTGGCCAGAAATGGTCTTTTTCGTGGTGTCGTATTCCTCGTTATCATCAGAGAGGGGGAGATAGGGAGGGGGATGGGAGGGTTTCAATCAGCTGGGTAGATGGATCACGGGACAACCTTCTTTCTATCTCTCTTCCTCCTTCCCTCTCTGCCCCTCCTCCTTCCCTCCCTCCCCTCCCCGTGTAATAGAGTTCTTAAGGTCCCTGTCCCGTCTTATGATGAACCAACAAGGCTTTTTAGATTCTATTTCTCAGGCGTCAATCGTAAACCTTTTGATAGATATCTTTCTTTTTCCGTCTCAGTGATTCCTTCCCTCCCTCTGCTCATCCGTCTCCGAGCTTCTCCTAGCCTGCCCCAGCCTCTCCCGTGAGCAGAACAAGTAGTAATGGACGTGGTTATGTAGGTCTCAATGTCTCCTATCCGCGGGAGTCATTCAGCTTCTCGTGTCATTCTATGTACGCCGACGCGAGGAGGGAAGGGGCGGAGTAGCGCGGCGCCGAGTCTGGATGCGTGTGAGTTAGTGACTTACTGAAAAGGACATGCTGAGAGAGAGAGAGAGAGAGACTTGTTTCGCTTTCATCTTTCACCTTCATCCGTACACCTCTGACTGCTTACGGAGGCGTGGAGAGGAGAAGAAGGCAGGCGGCGTATCATTCTATACTGTATATGTCGCTGTGAACTCCAGGCGGTGTGTAGATCCGGTCCGCGGCAGTGACAGGACAAATAAGGAAGTGCGCTGAGGAAGACAAGGGGGAAGCTGGCGGGCTGGACAACAAGGGCTTGGCTGCTGTGATGCTGTCAGGGGAAGGAGGGAGGGAGGAAAGGGGGGCTAGGTTTGTTAGGAGACTTAACTTCTGGTCTAATTCCGTGAGATTAAGTCGCTGGAACGAACGACAGCGGGGAAAAAGATAAAAGAAACTAAAAAACCTATATCTCTCTATCTCTTACCCTCGTCCTCGTCCCCTTTCTCGTCCTTTGCTTGCCTCTCTCACTTCTCTCCCACTGAACGTCAAGTAAAATATGTGCGTACATACTTCACGTTTGTTGACGGAGATGTATCACTCAAGGTCATCGGCTTACTTGATAATGGGTGTGCCAACAGACCGTCCGGGGAAACTAGGTCACAGCTCTCTGGCACTAATGACCTCCCAACCCCTCTCTTTATTCTCCTTTCCGTTTTCTTCCCTCTCACCGTACCACCTCCTCCTCTCTCTCTCTCTCTCTCTCTCTCTCTCTCTCTCTCTCTCTCTCTCTCTCTCTCTCTCTCTCTCTCTCTCTACACTGCCCTGCGTGCCTACATTCCTCCAGTCCTTCAGCCATGAGCCAAGAGTACGAGCAAAGTCCAAGTCACGGCAGGATAGAACTGGTATACTCCATGTATGTTGGTATTAGTCTTCACGGAGCATGCACGGCGGGAATATAATGTGAACTCGCGCACACACATTCACTACCTCTCTCTCTCTCTCTCTCTCTCTCTCTCTCTCTCTCTCTCTCTGTGGGTCGTAATCAGCATCATTTTCATCGTTAAAGATTGTCTGGTGAATAAACACACACACACACACACACACACACACACTAATTTTCCTCCCACAGTACCCCTCCCCTCTTCCTCCGGGTCCTCCCATGTTCTCACATCCTCCCACGTACCATTCCTCCCTCCCTCTGCGTGTTTTCGCTTCTGCTGACGAAGATGAAGAGGACTAGAGTGTTCCCTGCAACCCTTGGCGACTCACTGCGCCTGGACCCCTGCCAACACCCTGTCTCCCTGTTTCCTCCACCCACTGTCACCTTCATCCACCCTTCCCCTGTATATTGTAGTGGTTAGTGCCTCTGTCTGTGAATATGATGCCCTGGTTGCGAGGAACTCCGTGGTCTGTTCCTCTCTGCCTTTGGTCGATAGATAGATTGCTGGATAAACGAGATAGAGATAAAAGCCCGTATTCAGAAACGCTTTGCCCTCTCACCATGACCATTTTCGTGGGCCATAGAGATGATTAGCGTGGTTTTCAAGAGTGTTTCTCCAGTTAATAATGTAGAAATGTTGTCACTCTACCTCTAGAACCATAAAAACACGTGAAAAAACTCGTGTAAATTTAAATAAAGCCTTTTGAAATAGTGGAAGTAAAGCAAAGAAGGGAGTGTTTGAGAATACGAGCTTAAAGTGTATTTGTGTCACTCTCGTCCTCGTATTCAAGATAATGTGAGCAAAAGGTAAAAACTGAAGGGAAGTAGAGGCGATGAGTAACTAAAAGGTATGATTTACTCTCTCTCATGGGTTTATCTGCCACATTCCCTTCTGTATTCAAGATCACATGAGTTACAGGTAGGAAGGAAGGCAGGCAGGAAGGAAAAGAGTAACAAATAGTGAGTAACAGGTAGTGACTGACTTAAGCTGTGTTTTCCTACTTTCCTTCCTTGGTTTTTTACTAGTATGAGGTAAGAAGAGAGACAGGAAGGCAGAATAACATGTAGTGAATAACGTATGCCATCTCCTCTTACTCTCTCTCTTGCTTCTCTTCATGCTTACCTCACTACACCTCACACTGCCGCCGCCTCCACCTCCTCCACCGCCTCCTGCACCACCACACTCGAGGGGCGTGACTCCCAGTGGTCGTTCAATGGTCTCGTGCTGTTACTACGGGAATATTGACGTGCCGACTTACCTCCCCCGCCCCCACACTCCAGCCGCGGTCTGGGGAGGGGGTTAGAGGAGGGGGAAGCGGGAGAGGTATTGCAGCACATCGGGAGGGGAGGGAGGGGAGGACGGGGTGTGTTAATATCTAGCAACAAATTATAAAAAAGAATGAGATGGTAGTTATGAGTCTCTTCCTTCCCTTTTTTTTTTTTGCATCTGCCTCCTCTCTCTCTCTCTCTCTCTCTCTCTCTCTCTCTCTCTCTCTCTCTCTCTCTCTCTCTCTCTCTCTCTGCTTCAGCTCAGACATCGAAGCTTCGTCCAAATATACGTAGAATGGGAAAAGTACACCGAGGCATATTTTTAGGTGCGATATTTTTGCAAGTAATAATTCCCGGGACCAGCAAAGGAAATAAAGTGGAGCGTTTGGTTGGTGGGAGAGGCGAGGCGAGGAGAGGAGAGGCGAGAAGAAGAGAGGAGCGCGCTATCTGGCAGACACGCCCTCCTCTCCGGGTTCCGATACCACGCCAGCTGCTGAAGTGGAATCTGATGCCGCATTGTTGATGACCTGCACTGATATGGAGTATAGTCTTCGCTGGTCATTACACGGAAGCGCTTTCAATGACGTATTAGCACCACCGGCAGAGATAGTGGTGGTGATAAGGCCATCATCTCACCAATGCATTTTATGGTGCTTGGTGTGGTAGTAGTGGTGGTTACTTTTGTTGTTGTTGTTATAGTTTATGGGCATTATGCACGACAGATAGACAGTCCAAGGTAATCCCACATATCTAAGACATAGTAGATTGGAATTTTTGTCAAACCACAGACTTCCCGATAATCTCAGCTGTGGCGACGTAGACCCCCAAGACAGGCCGCGGCGCCCACCACCAACCACCTGCGGCGAGGCCACGTTCCCTAAGCCCGTTCCCTGCCAGATTACATTTCCTTCTAGGATCGCCAGAGTTCCTCGTCACCAGACTGATCCACTGTTACACCTCTTCAAGTCGTCACAATACCAGCTGTATCTGCCACAGCCTGCATATCGCACTTTGCTGCGACTGTCAGGCTGCTAGACTGGCGCTCGTGCTCATGTACTGTACTGTACATTAGATAACTTGGTGTTCATTTGGGGGGCAATTCTTTCATAATAGATATGTAATGTGTATGAACCCTTTATGAGACATGGCTATCTTAACCCTGTATCTCTTTTTCCCTCTTACAGACCAACAGCAAGACCTCGACATCCCGAGTCTGCGAGTGGACGATGGCGAACGGCCAAAGAAGAAAGACAGAACCATGTCCGGCAGCCTTGCAGGTGTGTCTTCGGCAGCAATATCAGCTGGCGGAGAGAGGAGTGGTCAAGTGCTGCAGTCCATTGCCTCAGCCTCGTCAACAGCACAGGGCACGGCAGCTATTACCGCGGCGACCAACCGAGTGTCTATGTCTCAAATCCAGGGCGTCAAGAAGCCGCTGCTCCATGCCAACTCCTTCACGGGCGAGAGGCTGCCCAAGTACGGCGTGGAGACCTGCCAAGAGGACGAGTTGGGCAAGGTACTGTGCTGGTGCTTGTGTGACGTGCCTTTAGGTCATGATATGGAGTGTGTGGGCCAGAGAGTGTCCTATCTCGGGGCGATAGTAAGAAGGGCCTCCGATTGTCTCGTAGTATGATGAAGTCTTCCCGCCTCATGGTTGGGTCATGTCTCGTATTGTGTCACTGTGAGGTCCCAGAACAACCGTGCACTGAACAAGCCCCTCTATCAAGCCATGCAATAAAATTCAGTTTGTCAGTATCAGGAATGTATATCAATAATAATGATGACATTTTTCCTAAGGAGTTTTTGACCTTAGTTGTAATTTTGCTTGTTATTTTTGGGCAGCTGGAGGAATATTGTGAAGAGGTAAATTAACAATTCCTCTGTCTGCCTCCAGTTAGTAGTGTCACTGCTTTCTTGTGCAAGCCATGTACAGACCAAACTATGAACATCTCCTCACTCAGCCAGCCTCCACCTCAGCCACACCACACGCTGCCTCCCTTGACAATACCTGTAATGAGTCTCCCCCACACAGTACACAGCCTACAGATCATGAGGTTCACAGCGTGCATATTCTCCCTTCTGTCCCGTGCATTGCTCTCACAACACACTGGCAGGTGTTAGTTAATGGGAGACCTTGATATGGTGCTAGAGATAATTAGATGGCTGCATTTTACCTGTCATGACTAAAACTGATAATGCCACACCAGCATGTGACTAGAGCAAATGGATGGCTGTAGTTTGAGTAGAGATAAGGTCACATGGTTTTATCAGTACACAATTGCATTAAAGAGAAACACCCATTCACTCACTGGCTCACTCACCCACTCTGTCTTGAGAAACCAGTCAATGTGCAGTGCTGTCTCTCTCCTTGTTGAGGGAGGGATCAGCACCTGTGGTTTCTTGAGTCCTATACAAACACTTAGCTGCATTGCATTGGTCACTCTACATTGCCTTATCTCCTCTCATCTCCTGCTGACATTCTCCATCAACTCATTTATACAGAGACTAAAATTGAAGTTATTATCAAACTAAAATTATGTAGTGTGACTTACACCCTAAACTTAGATTTGTCCTTGTTATGCATCCTCATCATTCCAGTGTAATAGTAGTTAGTTGACTCACAGCTCTGCCATCACCACCATCATTGTCATCATCAGTACTCATTAGTGATCACCATTACTATCATACAAAAGAAAATATTTCACTCACAGTAAAAGGCAAACAAACATTTAAGTTCCACCTACTCATAGTCTCATGGTGTCAGTCCTACATTGTCCAGGCTCTTTGCCTTGGAAGACATGTGATGGCACCAACTTTGTAGACAGCACACCCTCATGCCCATTGCTAGGCTGCACCATAGCCATAAGTTGGATCATGTGTACCTTGCACTTGAGGTGGCATTAGCCACAGTTAGTTAGTTTCACTCTTGTACACATGCATCCTCTGTGAATAGAATCTTAAAGCATGTCAAAGGGAATGTAAGTTATATAAATATTCTGTACATTTCAGATACTCGAGGACATTGACAAGTGGGGCATTGATGTGTACAGGATCTCTGAGCTGTCCGACAGTAAGCCGCTCACCACTGTTACTTACGCAATCTTTACGGTGAGTGTTGGAACCCACTAGTCACCAGTAATGTGCACAGTAATACATCTGTTTATACTTTCCATCAGAGGCGTCGCAATGGGGTAGGCAACATAGGTAGTTGCCTAGGGCCCCGAGTTGGTGGGGGCCCCAAGGGATGGCTGATATTACATTTTAGCATATTTAAAATTTTGTACATTTTGGTTATGTTTGTTTTTCTTTCATTGATACAGTGTGTGTAAAATATGCATTGAGTTTATGTTATTTATGTTATTTATCATTCATTTTATGTTAATTCTTTAATAAAATATTTATTTACTGATCTGTTGTCCTGAACTTCATTCATCATCATTTCGGGTTGGGGGCCCCATGGTCCTTCTTGCCTAGGGCCTCCAGGGTGTCTAGAAACACCTCTGCTTTCCATTCAGCTTATCACAACAGCATCTTCAATGACCACCCTGCCATTCTTCCCACACAGGAGAGAGACCTGCTTAAGACGTTCAATATTCCGCCCAAGACCTTCATCACCTTCATGATGACACTGGAGGACCACTACCTGAAGGACGTGCCATACCACAACTCCCTGCACGCCGCCGATGTTACCCAGTCCACCCATGTGCTCCTCAACTCTCCAGCTCTTGAGGTGAGTCCCCATCTTGCTTGTATGAAAAATATGATTGTTTTTGTCTTATTAAAACAACACTAAATATTTACAAAAGTATTCTTGAAGTTTCTAACTTATGATTGATTATCTAGCTTTTTATATCATGTCTCTAAACCCAGCCTGTCACTCTTAGTGTTTGGCATCATCACAAAACCTCCTGCTGTGGCTGTCTCTCACATCAGTCCTCCCCGCAGAATGTGTTCACACCTCTGGAGATCCTGGCAGCCATCTTTGCAGCCGCCATTCACGACGTGGACCACCCGGGCCTCACCAACCAGTACCTGATCAACTCCTCCTCGGAACTTGCCCTCATGTATAACGACGAGTCAGTCCTGGAGAACCACCACCTGGCCGTGGCATTCAAGCTGCTCCAGAACGAAGACTGCGACATCTTCATGAACCTCGGCAAGAAGCCCAGGCAGACCCTGAGGAAGATGGTGATTGACATGGTGCTGGCGACGGACATGAGCAAACACATGAGCCTCCTTGCTGACCTCAAGACCATGGTGGAGACAAAGAAGGTGGCTGGCTCTGGGGTGCTGCTCCTTGATAATTACACAGACAGGATACAGGTAAGTGTGAGGCTCAGCAGAACTCAGTGTGAAATGAAGTGAAGAGGGACATTAGAGTAATAGAAGACTGCAAAAGGCTGATAATTTTTTCAGTGTGAATAAAGATATAGAAGAAAATAAGAGCATAAGAGAACTGTAAAAGACTGCAAAGGACCTCTTGACCTAAACAAGGCAATTCTTCAGCACTTCAAGCTTAAATCTGGTTTCACCATCCAAATATTTATCCTTAAGCATTCTTTTTAAAAATGTATGATAATTTTTTTTTATATCGTGGAATGCTGCTTTTCTTGATAGGAGGTTTATACATCTAATTATCTCAAAATAATACCATCCATCATATCCCACCAGGTGCTACAAAACATGGTCCACTGTGCTGATCTAAGCAACCCCACTAAGCCTCTTGAAATGTACAGAAACTGGGTCTCTTCTATCATGGAGGAGTTCTTCCAGCAAGGTGACCGAGAGAGGGACCAAGGCATGGACATCTCCCCCATGTGTGACAGACATACAGCCACCATTGAAAAGTCACAGGTGAGGTTTGATGTATTACCTCTTGGCCCTGTGTGTGGGAAGCTTGAGTGAGGGAAGGGAAGGGATGAGGAACAGTTTCAACCAAAAAAGGAATGGAATAATGATTGAATGACAACCTTTTATTTAAGTAACATGATCACTGGGCAAAGATAATATATATATATATATATATATATATATATATATATATATATATATATATATATATATATATATATATATATATATATATATATTAATACAGATAGAAAAGGTCTTAAAGGAGAGCCAAATAGTTTAGCCAAAAATAGCAAAGATTATTTGAAGAAACATTATTCCACACTGAAATACAGATGTACCTTTATGTTTGTGGAGTAGTTTTGTGAGTGTAGCATCTTTGGCAGGTTGGCTTCATTGACTACATCGTCCATCCACTGTGGGAGACGTGGGCAGACCTGGTGCACCCCGATGCCCAGGACATCCTGGACACCCTGGAGGAGAATAGAGACTGGTACAACAGCATGATCCCCATCTCCCCCTCTTCCTCCTCCAATGACCTGAAGGAGGAAGACTATCCCGGAGACAACTCCCAGGACGCACCTGAGGAGGAGCTTTGTGCAGCTGCCGACAGGATCCAGATTCAGTTTACACTTGACGACGAAGGCAGCGGGAACAGAGGGCCGCCGGGAGACGCTCGGGGGGAGGATCCCACAATGTGACCGCTGGTGGCGTCCTACTGTGCCAGACTGAAGCGGAAGGTGATGCGGTGGCTGCACCTCAAGTGACGGCCCCTGCGGCGGGAGGCGAGGGGCGCCGCTGCATCCCCGGTCCTCCTGCACACCCCTGCCTCTGGCCCTCACCTCCTTACCTCATGTTGCGAGATTTATTTGTGTCTGCCGCGGGCCCTGCTGGTTCGGGGCCGACCGCGTGGGCTTGTGTGAGCTCCCAGTGACTGAGCTAATGCCTGGCCTCAGCCAACCTACCCTTGCCTAATGTGATTTAATATATTCTTATAGTATTGATGGAGAGCCGGTCACAACAGTGAACAGTGCCAAATCGTTCCTTTTTAAAAGAAATATGGATCCTGTGGTGGTGGTTTGTTACATGAGAAAAGAGAACATTGGTGGGGAGTTGTCCGTCATGCGAGGACTCTGTTCCTGGGTGGTCATTCCTTTTAAAAGTACCAATCCCATGAAGGCAACGATGTGTGATGCCTCAAGAGCACAATTGTGGGGAGTTGATTATTCTTTATTTATTTATTTTTATTTATTCTTTTTTTCTGTTTTGAGGACTAAGGCTTCTGTGTGGTACATATCAGATAGCAGCATCAGTAACCAGCACACGAGTAGTGCTTTCACTGTGCCAGTCTGGGGCATTATTACGTGAGCTCTTTCGTAACACAGGTGCCTGACGGGGTTTGCCGCTGCCGACACACTGAGTAAACTTGCTGTCGGAGAAGCCAAAGATAATTTATTGCTTCAACCCCAGTGGACTAAAGAGCCACTGCTGTGACTGCACACTGCAGCTGCTGCACAGCTCGAGGGATTTAAGTTTGTACAGCAGCTGAGGACATGGATGGTGGGTCCTGTCAGGCAAATGAAACAAAAAATATACAAAAATACAAAAAAAAAAAAAAATGTCCCTCACTTGAAACTGATGTAAGAGTTTAGATAATATTATTGATTCCCTTTTTTCATTACTTATTTTAAGTAGTGTGGAAAAATTATTTGCCACCATTAGAATTTTTTTCATTACTCCTTACTGTGCAAGGTTCATGAGTAGTTCGTTTTTAATATTTTTGCAATGTCACTTTGAGATTTTATTCTTTTGACAGCTTTTTTGGCGCTACCTTAGATGTTCGATGAACTTCACTGATGGGTTTTCACCGACTTTTGAACTAGGTAGCCATGAAGAAGAGGTTCAGATTTTAGCATTTCATTCACTCTCTGCAGTAAACAACACAGGCACTTTATAAACCTTCTCTCATTCTCTAGATAGCCTTTATGCTAACATGTATTTCCAGTCTTAAATCCTCCGACCTTTGAACAGTATAGCGTTGACCTCATCATGAAATGTGTTGTTTTCAAGGTAGATGCCTATAAAACCATCAGTCAGCCCAGCTGTCCATCACCGTGAAATGTGCAGTTTAGAAAGAACCTATAAACTTTTACAATTGTTTCAGTCTGTAGGACACATTACTTATTCTACAATATGTTTGCTCTTTTGATAATAAAGTAAATTACTGTCAGCCAGTAATATTTAATTCAAAGTATATTGAGTCAGTAATTTACATTATTAAGCCACCAAATTGGCCTGTGATACTCAAACCATTGGACTTGCCTGAAATGAAGTAAATCTGAGCCTCTCAAGTAGAATACTCCCTTGTGATGAAGAGAGCCTAATGTGTGTCACGTTCCATCCCGCGCCGCCCAGTGTCGCTCACCAGCCACACTCCCAGCGCCCCTCGGCTCGGCACTGGCCACACCGGCAGCCCTCCAGTTCCTCCTGCAGTCCCCTTCCCCTTCCTCCACCTTCCCACCCTCCCTCCCTCCCTCCCTCCCTCCCTCCTTGTAGGCAGATCATGGCAATGGGGAAACTCTGATAAATATGCACCACACAGATAACCATTTCCATAGCCATGATATTTGTGTCCACTCATTGCAGTCATTTCAGAGATCAGTGTTGCTCCTGTCTTTATCATGTAGTGTACTGTGCACTCCAGTCCTGGCGTGGCACTGTGCATGGCGTGCGTGTTCCCTCACAGTGGTGCTCCACAGGCGCCGTGAACGGAGCCTCACTCGCCATCAGAAAAGACAGCTCAAGAGGAGAAAAGTGGGACGGTTTTTTCTGCAGATGTTTCCCCGCAGACCTGAGGACAGACTCGCCCTTCACTAAATGCTAATTATTCAGATATATATTTATTTTTTATAGTAGAAGCATTAATCCCACCTTTATGACAGGGTGACTGTATGTAGTTGTCTAATACCATGTAAATGTTAATTTTTCTCATAATTTATTGAATGGGTCTCCTATACATGTGTATTATTTTTAAAGTATTTACATGTATATAGAGGTGCAAGTAAATATTATCAGGTGTATAATAAGATGTATGAGTATTTAAGCAGTATTGCTTATTAACATATTTATATATATATAGTATATACATACATATATATATATAATGTACATACTTTATGTTAGATTGGTTGGCACCTCAGGTCTATTTCACTACCAGGACCGTCTGCACAGACTATGGTGAGACTCTGTGTAATAACATAACTACAGTAACTAACTATCCTGTAAAGATATGGGACCTTTCTTTTCATTTCTTTTCATTTAATGGAGAAATTATCATTGTTATTTGGTGTTGGGTCAGAGTAAATCTGGCCTGGCCCAAGGTAAGCCTAGGTCAGGGTTATGTGCTGATGAGTGACTGTGATGTTTTGCTGACTCATAATTGTGATGACTGTAACCCAGTGTGAGGTTGTTGGTGTTGCCGCCTGTTGAGCCAGGCGAGGGCAGGCCACGGGACATGGCTCGAGTTGTGTGTACAATCTGCTCTGCCAGGCTGAGGAACCATGTCTGATTCTCTCATGAAGATACCCAGTAAAATTACCACAGATGAAGTGGCCACCAAACCAAGCCACTTCCTGTGCTCAGTGTGTGGATCTTATTGTTTAAAAGTCCAAATGTGCTATATAACTAACTTATTTTTCAATTTATTTTTCTGAATCCTTACTCAGAAACCTTAATATTTTTGCAAATTATATAATGAGTGTATATTAATATATATTTTGTATCTGCTTAGAAAATATTGGTATATATGTTTGTTTCCCTTCCATGCACAATGAGGATCTTGTAACCAGCAGTAAAAATAGAAAAAAAAATGAAATCCTCCAGGACATATTTTAATTGTATCAGGAATCACCTGTGCAGAATTATTGTAAAACACTTTTGTCGACTTAAAGGTTGTGTTTCACATTGTTTAAGAATATATCTATTTTTAATACAGTATAACATTGTTTATATATCAATACTATATTTGTACTGTTCAGTAAGTCACCAGTAACTACAGAAAGTGTTTGCTGAGCCCTTTTTTTTTCTTTTCTTTTTTTCTTTTTCTTTTTTTTTTTTTTCTCTTTTTTTTTAACATAGACAGAAATGCAGTATTTTCACAAGTGTGTTAGACAACTTACTGGTGGAGTTAACAGTGGTTACGTCTACATTAATCTTTTTTCCCCCATTCATATGATTGCGACAGATACAAGGCAGGTCCTTTCCTCTGAACAGAATGCCACAGGGGCAGAAACCTGTACTATTTCACACATGAAGGAAAGACGATGGCAACATTTCTTCCCATTAACTCCTCCAGCACATGAAAAAAGTAGGAGGGGTGGGAGGTGTGTGGAAGAGAGGGATGGGGCTTGGTGTAGGGTGGGGATGGCAGTAGAGCTTAGAGGAGGGTAACAATGGGAGGAGGGATATGGAGCATAGTCAGTGGAGGGTGTGGTTGGAGAGAGAGAGGGGTGTTGGGAGACCCTTGTGTTAGGGACGGAAGAGGTCAGATAGGGTATGGCCAGCAGTATACCCGAGTGTACTTCATGCCATGTGTACTATACCCCTCCACCCGTGTCTCGCACTGTGTGGCCACCTGCTGTTAGACTCCATCACATTTTCAAACCTTTCAACTTGGTATGCTTAGTCAATTGTACAGTCTGTTGTGCCTATGTATATATGGGTAATATGAAATCCGTATAAATTATATAATTTTATGTATAATAGTTAGAATTATTTAATAAAATAAACTTTTGGAATAAAGTTCATATTCACCTATCACTGCTGAACGACTCAGCCTGTCCATCAGCATGGCCAGAGGGTGGCTGTTGGCCCTCAATATACTGTAACCCTTGCGCAGGTGAGTAACTGTACACATATAATTCCAAAGAGAACTCAATGCATACGCCGCAGCCATCACTGGCACCAAGTTTCCCGCACCTTTGACGTGCGACTGCAGCGCACTGTTTTTATGTGACAAATTCGACAGGAGAGATGCTTACAGACTTGCCTTCCTACTCATTGTTTTGCTGGCTGGCAGCTGCTGTCACAGTGCTGTGTTTACATGTCAACGCCAGCTGCCAGTATGCTACACAGGCAAGAGAGAGATGAGATGATGTTCAATGCAAACAACAATTTTTCTTACTTCTCTGACTTTCCCAGTCAAGTGAATGCATGACCAAAGTACTTTACTTTTATATTATGGACCTTTTTTATTCTTTGCATGAGCTATAATTCTCAAGGTCTTTAATAATTACATTACATTAAAGATTTGCTCATGTCACGTGGTACAGATGATCGACGCCTTACTTGATAAAGTAGCCTTCGTATTCTTATTCTTAGCAGGAGCAATTGCCAAGTGTCAACTCATGGAATTTCAGTGAGTAAATATCAGTTGTTACAAGTCATGACATGTAAATCAAGCCACACCTTTTTCAACCCCACTCCATATTCACCATCCTTCCTTGCTCCCAGCTACACATTAGTGTAAGCCTCTAAATGATCTTTGCGAGTAACGGGCTCATCCACCTCACATCACGTGACGCGCCACACACCATTCATACGGGGATATATCGATCTGCCTCGGGCGAGGACTCACTTCTGTGTATGAGCGTCCCCTATCACCTTTCCGCTCGACTCCTGCCTCAGGGGAAAGCTTCCCACGACCCACTCCCCTCATTTGTTTATCTTTCGTTATTATCACCATCACTTTATCTATAGGTAACTACATGAAACTTGCACAAATTTCGCTCATTTTGTATGTTTTTGGTCATGATTTTGGTGCAATTATTAACACACATACACGCACTGTCTATGAGTTATTACTGCTGTGGTAATGTAAAATTATCTTGAGGTCAGGCATGCAGCCTTGACGCATGCCGGCGGCGTGGTAATGTTGACATATTTTGATAGTGACATGCACTGCACTTCCTCCACTCTACCCATGGATTCTTGTCTCTCTCTCCCTGACGTCCAGCAGGGATGTATCAGGCGAGTGACGCCGCCGTCTGTAGTATAGGAGGGAGCTAGGGAGAAACACTTGGCATTCCGTGGAGGTAAGACACGCAGCATTTTACCCCAGCATTGTCTTCCATGGGCAGCTGAAGTTGATAATGTCAATGTGAGGTATTCTGCGGAAATTATAGTGACGCTTCCGCACATATGATATTCCTAACATAAGATGGCGCGATTTTTTTTTTTTTTTTTTTTTCATCCCTTTGACGACCAAGTGCAAGAGTATGTGTTGTTTATGACGAGGAAGTAAATTAATAAATTATACTAGATAATTGTCGTCTGCACTAATATTTTATGTCACATTGAAAAATCTTTTGATCTCGAAGTGCGTGAGCCGAAAAAGAAATATATAGTAAGTAGGCAAGACACATCATTAATTTAAAACAGTAATTTGTCAGGGAAATATATAGTGTCGTCCTCTTAATCTAGAAGTGTTCTTCAAGAGAGAGGCAACAGAGTGCCAATGAGTAATATTGTTATGTAGTCAAAGATAAAGCAGTACTATTAAACTGACTGACGGTTTATAGCGTGACTCAATAGAATAGTCTACGTAATGGGGAAAGCCACTGCTGGTAGATAACTCTGAGCCTTGGCATTTTGAAGGACACGGAGGTCTTTGACTCATGCAAGACGCAGCATGGTGTGAGCTGTGAGGACTGAGAGCTGTGGACTGTCAGAACAAAGACTGGGTTAGCTATGTCATGTGGGGAGCTTGTTAGCATTATATATAAGCATCATGACATACTTTTTTGTTTCATGGGCATGATGACTCATCAGATATTTACCATGATAAAAGTAAGATAGAGAATATATAATAAATCATTTAGTCAGTAAGTTACAATAACGCTGAAACCACAAGAATGCAAACTGTGAGACTTCAAAAATGTAAATAACAAAAACAAGAATAGATACGAGTGGAAGAAAGATAAAGGAAATCGAACCAAATAGTATACACTAAACAGACAAACATGACTGAGATCAATAGTCTAATAATTGTAGCAAGGAAACAGAGAAGACAGTATGACGGAACTATTAAGTCTTTGTTCATCTGTTGATAGAGAAAAGGAAGGAAATTACAAAGAGAATTAAACATGCACACAAAAGCGGAATAGCTATTAAAAGAAAAAAAAAAAAAAAAAAAACTTATAAAGACAAATAACTAACATTGGCAGGATGTAAAAACGTGATGGTGTAGAAATAACAAAGACTTAAAAACATTTGTGTCAATAAAATACAGAAAGGGATGTGACGTGTACGTGTGACATGAGAGCTAACATGACATTACTCTTTTTGTCACTTTTCGAAGCTTCAAATAATGATGGGGATTTTAGAGATATAGACATAACAGAAAGATAAAAATTGACGAACAGCATCTTATAATTAAGCTTTAAACAAATACAAAGCACGTAAAGAAAGAGAAAGGGGAATTGAGTGAATATAGCGCGCATTTTCGTAACTCCACAAGAAAAATGCAGAGAAACATGACAGATGAAAGACAAGACGAAAAAGCAGGTAAAACAGTACAATTTAATGACTGGAAGACGTGACACGAGGCAGAGAGAGACAAAGAAAAAGAGGAGACAGACTAGAAAGAGAAAGGGAATGGTGTAGCCGCGCATAGATCGAGATGAGAATAGCAAGAGCGTGACTTTCCATAACCCGTAAGAGAAAGAAACACAGCTTAAAGCCAACAAAGCAAGTGCAAAGATAAAACGCCACTATATGATGGCACTAAGAAGCAACACAAGACAGAGAAAGACAAAGAAAAGAGGAGATAGAATGTAGATAGGTAAATATGACATAAGTCCCCCGTTACCGATCAGCTGTGCGGTGACGTCACTCTGGAGTCCCAATCCTTGCACCACACTGAACATGACCAAACTCTTTCACATCCCTCTCTTTTAACGCTTCCCAAAACCCTTCTGTTGAAAGTAAAGGAGGTCAGATAGTTCATCGTTCATCCAGATATTTATTACAGAGTTGGATAAGGTAGTGGTGAGGGATAACTGTGTGTAATTCCATATAATTCTGTGTTCGCGTGATCTGTGCAGTGAGGCGCGAGGGGACTCCGGAGACAGCTGGCGAGGAAGACAGGAACTACACAGACAAACAATGGCTGAGAGGGAAGAGATCCTCGCCAATTTCCAGGTAATATCTAACTTCTGTGGCGGTTATTAGGGACAGAAGGGCTCTCAAATTAAAGGCCAGGAACTATTATATACTTATGTTGAACCTGAGTTTGTTGCAACCTCCTTCTTTGTTCTAGAAGAAATTATTCAGAAAACGTAGCAACGCTTGCTTACTGAGTCCATATATGCTTCGTAATATTCACTGTACCCCTGTGAAATTGTTAAGGGATATTTTCATGCAGCTGTTTTGCTCCCGTTTACCTGTGTGAGTGTATATGTGTGTGTAAGTGTACATGTCTCAGTGAGGCCCTATGAAGGTGCTCTTCTTATGCACATTGGTTTAATTGTTTAATTTTTGCCTTCATGCATTGCACAGGCAGAAAAACAGTGCTGGTTTGAGTAGTTTTATTAAACCTCTACTCGTTCATATCAGTAAACTCAGGGTAATATTGGGATTTCAAAAATTTCACTTGTTACTTGTGTAGTTTCACTTTGGGGTGCACTAAAGAATTTGTATGGGGTAGATAGGCATTAGTAGTGTTAGATTTGATCGAGTAATGGCCTAGATGATTTGTTAGAACAAGGGTTTCAAACAAATATTGATTTTTTCCATGGGAAATTATTGATATCTATGTTAGGCTCAAGAATCCATCGTCCATGATGAGCCAGGCCTGATGACACTGAGTTGTTTACCCGTCAATCCATAACAGTTTATGTGAGAGCACAGAGACCATGCCAGACCCTGACCATCTGACCTTCACAATGCCTTAGAGGATGTGTCTTATGTCTTAACATTCTTATTGGCTAATTTCAATATTGTACCAATGAATTGCTTAGGGATTTGTTTAGTGTAATATATCAAGGAAGTTTGAACAAATGTACAGCTTGTTTGTTTTGGTTGGCAGGCATGTTCAGGTATTGAGGATGTCGGTGAGGCCTTCATGCACCTGGAGGCTGCCAACTGGAACCTGTTGGAGGCACTGCAGGTGGTCATGCCACAGGAGGCCACCACAGCCACACCCACACATCCACCGCCACTGCAGTCAGTGTCACAGGTATGGTGCCAGGAAACTTTCACAACGGCAGGCACTGAAGGAATTGTGTGCTTTCTTCTCAGCCATGGACATTCAGCCACATCTGTCAAGTCACATCTGGGTGTCACACTGAAGTTCACTGCATTTCCAGTAAAACCTGAACAATTTTATAATTTATATTTCTGCATCTTTTTTTTTTTTTTTGTATATTTATTTCCACAAGGCAGGAAATCTAGATTAGGATTTTAATGATAGCTTAATCTAATTGAAATTGAAATATTATACATATATGATACTTATGCCATTTTTTCCCTTGACATTATTAATGAAATGATGAAAAGGTTCTATGTATAGTGTTGCTAGAATATTTTATACAATTTTCATACATCAAACTTGACATTCTTATTATGATGCTTCCAGCAAGAGGTGATAAGTGTTGACTCCTCACCCGAGTCCTTGCTTCCACCTCCTATACCCCCCCTGCCCCCGTCCATCTCCCCTGCACCCACACCCTCCTCCTCTCACACACCGGCAGTCATGGACGTGAACATTCAGGTGAGACACACTCAGTATGTAGAAATCAGTGTCGTAAATTGAGATTCACCAATATTATTTGTGCATTACAGTAGTCCTAATGTCTCAGAACAACTTAGAGCATCCTTATAGTTTGAAGTTCCACCTTTCATCCATCATTTTATTGAAACTATTCTAGATGAGTTCTTACAAATAAATGGGCAGTACAGAATCATTAGATAGGAAGTAGTTTATAGGGTTTGTTTTATTCATTTTTTTATGTAAGTGGGATACTGGTCTAGCATAACATAAAGGAGGAAATAAAAGTCCACTGGGTAATTATGGGCAGCTTTTTAATATTATAGAGTAGAAACTGAGCAAAGGCAAAGGGAATTAGTTTTTTTTTTTTTTTTTTTTTTTTTCTTCTGTAAGAGGAACATGTACATATTGCAGCATAAAAGAAGAAGGGAAAAAAATGAGAGGTCAGTCCCTAAATAAAGCTGTTCTGGACAACATGCAATCAAACATTCAACACAGTCATGAAGTAGGAAACAAGTTTTTTTTTTTTTTTTTTTTTTTTTCTCTCCTCCTCCATATAGCATAGGACAACTAGAAGGAAGGAAGGAGAGAGAGGAGAAAAAGAAAACACGCTGAGTGGCAGTGGTCAGCTTTGTGTATACTAGCAGTTGACACTATTATGGTACAGGTTCTGTGTGGGGGGGCATCCGAGGGCAGCACTTTCCCCCTGGAGCTTCCCGGGACAACGTCTGTGAGTGAGCTGCGCACAATGCTACACCAACTGGTTGGCATAAACCCCTGCAATCAGGTAATGCCATTTCCACACTGCCACTCCACTTTTTTTAATGTAAGAGGGGAAAGCTGGCCATCGGGGAAAAAAGGCTCACTTCCTTGTAGGTCTGAAAGAGTCTTGAAACATCCCTTGTAAATTAAGTCAAGTCATAGGAAATTGTAAGTACAAAAGCAGGCGTGGAGTTCCAGATTGTGCCAGAGCTTATTTGTGTAAAGTGGGTGGTAGGGAAACACAAGCTGATGCAGAGGAATGTTCTGTATTCCGTAACATTTCAGTTATACAGCCATCTTCAGAAAGAATGAGTTACAGACAGGTGGCAAGGCAATATGCAGTTTCGTTACTTCTTATTCCTCAGAAGGAACTGTTGCTCAAAGTGTTGGATTACATATCTTTTAGTTGGAGTATTTATTTTTATTACATTCTCCTTATATATTTTTTCACTCAGAAGTAACTGTTGTGTAAAGCATTAGGTTATATTATCTTTGTGTTGTGAGTGCTCTCTTATTACTTTTGTTATATTCTTTATGCAAAAAAAAACTTTCATGTAATTTACTTCTAGTATGTATTGCTTGAATGACATAGACGTTTCTTTCTTTCTTTTCACATGCATTTGTTTATGTGTTAGTTTCAGCATTGTGTTTGTGAATGTGAGGTGCTTTGTTTGGGCAACCTCCCATGGTATATGTAGATAGATAAGTTAGTTTTTACTCTTTTTATTATGAACAGATCTTAGAAGGCTTTAAAGTCCCGGTGGAAGACAGCACAATGATCACCCCAGAACTGCTGCCAGAGTCCCGAACACTGTCCCTCAATGCTCACGCTTCTGTCCCTTATGAAAATTACTTTGAGAGGTGAGGAGTGCTTTGTTTCCTTCCTTATTTTACACTTGTGATTTCTGATGCCAATTAAATTAATGAGATACACTTTTTTTAAATTTATTTATTTATTTATTTATTTATTTATTTATTTATTTATTTATTTATTTATTTTTTTTTTTTCCTTCCTTTTACATCAACATTTTCTCTCCTTTTTTTCTCTTGAAGCACCAACCTTCACTCACTCACTCTCACCTTACCTTTAGAATCAACCTTTTCTCATTCCTTCCCCCCGCTCAGCAGTAACCTTTTCTCTCTCTTTTCTTTCTGAACATCCTTTTTTTTTTTTTTTTTTTTTTTTTTTTTTTTTTCCTCCAAGCACTAACCTCTACTCGCTCACTCTCACCTTGCTTTCAGAATCAACCTTTTCTTATTCCTTTATCCTTCCACAAGCAGTAATTTTTTTTTCTCTTTCTTTCCAAATATCAATCTTTTTTTCCTTTATTTTCCTTCACTCACTCACGTCTTGCCTTCAGAATCAATGGTGCCCATGGAGACCACTACCTCCTGCTTATCCACGATGAGACGGGCAACCAGGACTACAGCCTGAAGTTCCCCGGCTCCAAACGCATCCGGGAAATCAAGAGTGACATGCACGACCTCACCAGCATAGCCGTGCGTCACCAGCAGTGGACCGGATGGCCTCCCAACATTGATGAGGAGAATGTGGGTCTTATTTATTTTTATTTATTTATTTTTTATGTACTTTGTGGTTTTGTGTTTATCTCTCTCTCTCTCTCTCTCTCTCTCTCTCTCTCTCTCTCTCTCTCTCTCTCTCTCTCTCTCTCTCAAGTTATGAAGGAGAATGAAAGTCTGTATTGTTCATTTTTTACTTTATTCTACCTGTTCCTGTTCTTGTTTTTGTGTTCCTAATGATGCTTATTTGTTCTCATGTTCTATTTCAGTTTTCATTCCTTTTCTTCACTTCCTCCTCATTACATTCACAAAATTTTGAGTTACATGCAATATATAGCACACAAGCTCTTCCATACTTTTTTTTTATTAATCTCTTGATATTAGTTTTCATTCTTAGAGATTTCATAGGGGAGAAGTAAAACTGTGAAAGTCAACCTGCCTTATTGTAATTAGTGAGTGAAGGAGTGGAGGAGGACAGTCTGAGTAAGCAAATCTTGATATTCACAGGCAACTCTGGCTTCATCCGGCATCAGCAAGCAGCACCACCTGACAGTACGGAGGGCGATCACCAAAGAGCGAACTCCCAAGGCTCAGCGGAAGGTGTGTGGTGTTTTTTTTTTTTTTTTCTTTTTTTTTATCTCTTAACCCCTTCAGTACCATGATGTATTTTCATATTCATTCTACTTACTATTTGGTGATTTTATACAGCTCCAAAAACTTATGTGGGTGGGATTAAAATAGTGAAGACTGTGGCCATTAATCTTTTGACCATAGACCCTTCCTAATGTCAATAAAATGGTCTAATAGTACACAAATCTCAAGGTAAAATTGTGTCCCAGTACTGAAGGGGTTAATTATGTTTGTCTGAAAAGTTGCAAGTTTGTTAAGGAATAGCTATTTGTAATGTATTGTTTGTTACATTGACTCGACAGTCAGTGAGGGAGGATTACCCATCCATCTCTGTTGATAGGAAGGAAAGAACAAGGTGAATATTGGAGTTGTATGTGAATGATGGTGTGACAAAGAAAAAGAAGCATTCTCACTGTTTAAAAAAGAGATTGGAAAACAAAGAAAAAGCTTGCCAGTGTTTGTTAATATTTATTTCCTCTTGATGGACACATGAGAGAAGTAGAAATAAAAAGATAAAACATATAACAAGACATGAGAGAGAGAGAGAGAGAGAGGTACCATACTTGTTTTTATATAATCAGGCATGAGAGAGATATCTTACTTGTTTCCATGTAAGTAGCAATGAGAGAGATCGATATAGGTACCATATTTGCTTTCATGCAATCAGTTATGAGAGAGAGTAAGAGAGAGAGGGGTATCACACTTGTTTCCTCCTGACAGGTACTTATGGACACAGGAGAGAACAGTTCTGGCGATGAGTTTGAGGACGCACCAGAACTCCTCAATGACGACGACGACTTCCTTGCCATGATGGACGTCCCAGCCACCAAAAAACCACAGACGTTAAGTAAGTTAGTTATACTCCAATCCAGTCAATACCACAACTAAACCAACAAAAATTAACTTAAACCCACAAAACCCATTTCATATTCTTTTCATCCACTGAGGCACCAATACAGTCGTCTTATCATAACCTGTGGGATCAGGTCTCTTCATTCTTGACTGATCTGAAGTCTTATTAACATGTCATTTTCGTAAATGCTTATCTCCTATTCTCTTTTAATTAACTTCATTATTGTACTGTTTGTTATAATTTTTAATCTTTTATTTTCTCATAATCAACTTCATTATTTTACTGTCTGTTATAGTTTTCTTTGGTCAGTTTGTTTTGTGATTAAAATGTAGTGAATTTGATAATTTTGTCTTTCTTACCTCATATGACTCGCTCTTGTGACTAATGCAATCATTCAGTTGTCTGACAAGCTGAATCACTCCATTTCTTATAGACTACCTTGCATACTCCTAGTCTTTCACCAACCACTTCCTACAAACATCATTTCATTCCCCTCACAACACTACATAATCTCTCTCTTCCTTACCATAACTTCCTGTAGTATTTAGCTCACCTCATTGCCACACTACATTATCATTCCTTTCCGCATCCACCAGTGCACCATTTCACACCCACCGCTTCCCACAGTACCTGCTGACGTGGATGACGAGGTGATGGGAGTCATACACTTCTCAGAGGAGTTCAGGAATCGTTACGGGAGTTGTGTTCCCATGTTCTATCAGGGATCACTGGAAGACGCGCTCAAGGAGTCCGTTCTGCTTCCTGCTAAGAATGTGAGTCTTTCTGTGTTTGGGAACTCCGCCTTTGGAAAGATACGATAGTTATTGTCACCCTAAGAACATGAGAAAACAAGGGAAGCTGCAAGAAACCATGGTAGCCCTAATATGAAACATGCCTCCTTATTTTTACTCATTATTCTTGTCCACAAATTTATATAATCTTTTAAAACTGCCTGTATGAGTACAAGTAATGTTTTATTATTTCAGGTTTTTGTATTCCTCTATCCATGCTAAGCTAACATCACATCAATTTTGTCCCTTCTGTCTACTAACAAAGCTGATTTCCCTTTTATTTATATATGAACTGATATCCTGTCTTTATGCTAAGCTGAGGTCACTTCAAGCTATATACTTGGCTTGGTATTCTGTCTGTCATTCACTGAGCTGGTATCCTCTCTCTTATTTCCATATAGCAGGTTGAGAACTTTGCCAGCAGTGCACTGATTGTTTTTGTTTTGCACTTGCATCTTTACAGAGGAAGTTGCTGGCTGTGTACTTACACCACGATGGCAGCATTCTGTCCAACGTGTTCTGCTCTCAGGCGCTCTGCCAGGTCTCTGTGGTGGACTACCTATCTGCCAATTTCATTGTCTGGGGCTGGGATCTGACACATGAGGCAAACAAGGCGAGGTATGGCCATTATCATCAGTTTGCTGGTGATTTTATTTAAGGAATATAGAAGTTACAGATTTTTTAAAGTTAGAAAGTAAATAATGTTCTAGAGAGGATATGTAAAAATTAGATGTGAATTGACTTTTGATCCTGACTTCACTGGTGAATCTTATTTTAGAAGTGTACAGGTTACAAATTCTTCATATTATGACTAGATTAATGATGTAATTCATCCTGATCTTGAAATATTGAACCTGCACATACATATATAATCCCAGGCAATCAATACCTAAAGAATGCAGTTATTTAATTGGCTAAGTACCTAAAGAGTGTAAATATTTGATTGGCTCCACAGATTACTTAATTTAGTCACCACACACTTCGGGTCCATTGCCTCAACCACAGTGAGGAACTTCAATGTGGACAAACTGCCAGCGCTGCTTGTCATCACCCGCACCAGAGGGGTCATTGAGGTCCTCTCTGTCATACACGGTGAGTCTCTCTCTCTCTCTCTCTCTCTCTCTCTCTCTCTCTCTCTCTCTCTCTCTCTCTCTCTCTCTCTCTCTCTCTCTCTCTCTGAAACATCCTTTTTTTTTTTACTGGTATTTACTTTCTCCATGGCCTGACACTTCCATACCACCAGGCAATGGAGTGTTGGATGAGGTGATGACGTCTCTGCTGCATGCGACGGAGATGTTTGAAGAGCAGCGGGCCACAGAGGTGCATGAGGAGGAGGCCAGGGATGCGAGAGAGGCTGTGAAGGCTGAACAGGATGCCGCGTATATGGAGAGTCTCAAGGCTGACAGAGCAAAGGTACTGCTAGCTCTCGGGGAGGTTTGTAACTAGATAGGATGTCGGTGATGAGGCAGCAGACTGTTGTACATTCACTGGTGACACGTGGCTCTTTTTCAGGCAGCAGCTAAAAAGCAAGCCGAGATGGAAGAGAAGGAGGAGCGAGAGAGAGCAGAATCTCTGAAACAACAGGAGGATGCTATCAAGGAGGTGTGTGTATGTGTGTGTAGTGTTTTATCTTTCTACTTGGCCATTCAGACTGTTTTCTGTCACACTGAGTTACATGTTCACCCATTAGACTTGTGCTGTGAATGCATCTTTTAATGTTAGTAGCTAGTTAGTAGTTAGTTTGTCATGTGCAGAGAGATAAAAGTCTTAATCTGCCACAGGACTTGAGCAGCGAGGCAACACATACACTGGGATATACAACCAACTATACCAATACAAATGCACACAAGAAACATTAGACAGAGCAATAAATAAGCCCCTTCATGTGAGACGGTGCCATATGACCTCTTTGTTGCGGCACCTTTACACCATCAACCTCCACACCACAGGCTGTGCGGGCCTCCCTGGAGACAGACCTACCCGAGGAGCCTGATGCAGACTGCCACCACCCGGTCTCTACCCTCCGCTTCCGCATACCTGGTGGTGAGACCTTCAGCCGCAACTTCCTGGCCAGTACAACCCTTCAGGTGTGTTGGGCTGACTTGGATACTCACACTTCTGTCTGCTGAGCCTGTGACAAGGACTGTTGAGTTGTTGTGACACTGTTGTGAGGTGATGCTGGTTTGTATATGGTGTGTGGTGGAAGCATTGTGATGATTTCATTGGTAATTGTATTGTTATGTTCTCCAGGTGCTGCTCAACTTCCTTCACGTCAAGGGCTACCCTGCGGATGAATACAAGTGTCTGCAGTCGTGGCCTCGAAGAGATGTAAGTGCAGGCTGCTCATTGCTCTTGGTTGTATGTCATTGTCATAAGAGCAGGACTGTATGAATGAAAATTTGAATGGTCTCTCCATGTTAGGGTTGCCATAAATCTGTATTTTCCCAGACATGTCTGGAATTCGCCTGTTGAAATCTATGTTCATGGGTATTTTAAAAATTTTTCAGATATCTGGAATTTCAGCTTCCATCAGTAATTGTTTAAAACAAATGTCGTATTTCTATACATTGAAATGGTGGGAGAGAGGAAGGGGGAAGGGTTCACCAGGTGGCAGCTGCTTTGGTCTGGTTTCGCTTTAGACTAAGGCCACCTCCACACCAGGAGCGAGAAAGTGGGTGAGAGGAGGAGGAGAAGGAGTGAGGAATGTTAACAGAAACACATCAGAACATTTTATTTTATTTATTTATTTTTTTTTTTTTTACTTTTTTTATTTATTTATTATTATTATTTACTTATTTATTTATTTATTTTTTTTTTTTTTCATTTGTGATGTTATAGTGAACACCAAAACCTCTCAGAATGTAAACACATGAGAAATTGTATTTTGTTTATTTATTTATTTATTTTTTTTTTTACATGCATCGTTGAAGTGGTGGTGTGGGTACAACAAAATTTTCTCTCTCCTTCAATTCTCAGTGTTTACTAGACATTTCCTGCTGTTTCCCATCTGAAATGCATAAAGTGTTGTGATAGAAGGAAGAAATGGGGAATGGAAGTGTATGAGGGAGTGTATCAGTAGTAGTACCAGCAGCAGCAACATCAGTAGCATTATTATCAGTGTGTGTGTGTGTGTGTGTGTGTGTGTGTGTGTGTGTGTGTGTGTGTGTGTGTGTGTGTGTGTGTGTTATATGCCCAAGAAAGTGGTCATCATCATCCACAATGCCTTGCTAGAACTGAGCTGTATCTTGAGGCAGGCTAACAGTGACACTGGCTGCCGGTGGCTGTCATTCTCGGGCTGTTGGTGATGTTCAGGCCCTGGAAAGACTGCCTCACTGTGCATGGTGCATTTACATTTCATACCCTTCATAGTGTGGGTGATATTTCTGTCACACCATTTTTTTTTTTTTTTTTTTCTCTCTCTCTCTCTCTCTCTCTCTCTCTCTCTCTCTCTCTCTCTCTCTCTCTCTCTCTCTCTCTCTCTCTCTCTCTCTCTCAGATGGGAAAGCTGTCCAAGGGGATGTAGAAAAAGGCCCACTTAGTTGTTAATTCCCTTATAATGTCTGTGGAGTGGATGCTTCCAGCTTTCCCTTCATAGCTTGACTGGGGTAGCATTGTGTGCCAGTCTTTTCTCTTTAACCTGTGTTCATATAGTTGTCAGTTTAGATTATTGGTAGCTTGTTTATGGCCTGGTGACCTTGTTACTGGAGCAAAAGGTAAATACATTGAGGTTTTTTTAATTGATTTACATATTTTATCAGGTGTTAGTGAAGATGTCCAGAATTTTTATAGTTAATGTATGGCAACCCTACTCCACGTAGATGTACTTATACGTTTTTGCACACCACTTTCATAATGTATTTCTGTACATTTTCCCTCGTTTAAGTTGATATTACAGCTGCTTACCTTTGTTTGCTTTGGCCTGCAGGTGAGCTCTCTGGACAGCTCCAAGACCCTGATGGACTACAAGCTGTATCCTCAGGAGACCCTCAATATAGAAGAGCGATGAAGAGGTGCCGGCACACTGCGTCTGTGTCTCCGGGTGGGCAGATGTAGGGAGGCAGGTGACTGCTGGAGAACATCCTAGGTGAAGTTTCCCATTATTTTATTTTGTGGATGTGGTTTTTCTCAGAAGTCACATGTAATTCTTATCACCTGAGGGTGTTTGTTTGGTATTTCCTTGGAGGACACTGAATGTAATTACAGTAATTCATATTCAGGTTTTGTTATGAATTTGGTGTCAATAACGTGAAGAAGTCAATGCTAGTGACAGATTGTAGAACTCTGCAGGCTATGTACATAGGAGGCTCTACAAAGTTAACATTTGAAGCTAAAAACTATCAGTGTTAAGCAGAAGTTTAGCATTTTGAAAAGAGTATATATACACATATATATTTCTGAAACTTACTCAGATATCAAATGTAAATTCTTGTAGGTTTAAATTATTGGAAATTAATTATGCATCTAATTTTATAAAGATTAAGAATATAAACAATACAATAACTATGTGTTTTGAAAGTTTATACTATCAAAATTTGCACCTGTATTCTTCTTCTTCTTTAGTTACCTTATACAGCGAGGCACCGAGTTCTTGAGTTGTAAGTTGTGGAGGAAGTAGTGCTGTCCACCTCCCGCCAGGCCCCCAACCCCTCCCCCCAGCCCTCAGTCCACACTTGTCTGCTCTTGATTGGTTGCTTGCTTGACTGATGAGTGATAAAGAGAGAGAGTGAGAGAGAGAGAGAGAGAGCGAGTGGTGCAGACGTGTGATGTATTCTAGTGGCTCCTGTAGTAGATAGTGGATTTTTTACTGAAGTGTTGTGTCAGATCGTTGTTACCACATCCCTCCCTTGCTTCTAGGTGCATTGTGTATTTAACTTGGTAATTGTAAGGTGAACATTTCCTATCAGAACAAAATTTAAACCTAGAAATTTGAAATAAACCTTATAAGTATATCTTTCAAAAATGCAATCTTCATTATCTAAGAATATTTGTTGATAGATGGGACTGAAGAACACATGATAAGGGAATATCCTATCGCTGTCCTGCTTCAGAACCTGCACCGACTAAGCTCACTGATGCGACCTTTGCATTTCACCCTCTGATCTCAAAAACATTGCTTGGGTAGTGCATGTGAAGGTCAGCTTTGCCTAACTGATTTGTTTGTTTATTTTGTTCATTTTACTTTATTTATTTTATTTATTTTTTTTTACCAGACAGATCATGACACCACCACCATCACCTCTTCCAACCTCACCTCATCCCATTCCTTTACCATCACCAGCTATCCTTTCAGCCTCATCCTTTCTCTGTTCTTCCATCAGTTCCTTTCCTGTTATTCCTTACCTTTTCTCCATTTTTTTTTTTTTTTTTTTTTTCCTCCCAGTATTATCTCTGCCCTTCCTCCACCAGCATCTTTGGTATTACTCCTTTCTACAGCAGTACTCTATTTAACTATTCTCCTGCTGTCCCTTTGCTGTCATCCCTTCCCTCTTCCCCCATCAAAGCTTTCAACATGTTTTTAATCTCCTCTCACCAGTACCTTCATCCTCTCTCCCAAGCTTGTTTCCTCAGTTTATGTGATGCAAGTTTAATTAATTTACTACAGTTGTATGGAAAGTGAGTGTTTTTTTTGCATATTAGGATCTTGAAGACAGCATGTTTCTTTTGTTTTCCTTGCTGTGTGAAGAAAGGAATAAGAGCAGAACTGTGTAATGAGGGAAATGGTGGTGATGAAATTGTTACGAACATAAAACGGGGCAGTTACGTATCGTAAACTTCACCTGCTTGTTACTCCAAAGCTTTGCCATTCAGAACAGTTGCTCAAAGTTTTTATTTTGTCATGGCTGTGCTCAGTACTCTTGTTATTATTGTTGTCCCTCACACTTGACTCAAGGACACAGCTATCTTGTTTTGCATGTGTATTGTGACTTGTTGAATATCATCTCTGTTTTTGTGATTACTTCAGGTCAAGCCCATTGTGACAGTATCAATATGCTGTAGCTTTCCATCACTCCATTTAGTTTATGCCACATGCCACACACCCAGCCCCTGCTGTCTCTGTGCCAGTGTGCCACATTTTGTCAGCATCAGCTGTAGCCTTCCATTCTCCCCACAACAGTTACAGTTATTAACAACTGTAGTCTGATTAATTATGTATCTTCCCTACTGAAATGCTTCATATTTTTGTGTGTGAACTAATTTCGCACCATAATGATGTATGAAGATGGGTTATATGATCAGCTAGAGCTGCAGGTTACACATGTTGCAGTGTGTTGGACATGTGAGAGATGCTTGTAGCATAAATACTTGGACCAATCACTAGAACATGAAGCAAACCACCAAACATAGAGTTGTGAGTGTGAAGGCAACTTTAACAAAGTGGAAGGTAACTACAAGCACTGCAGCAGCACTTCACTGGGCCACTTTCTGCCCAACTCTGCTGTTTTGAAATACACTTCATGGTTATTTTTTTATATATTACTTAGACCTTTTCCTTGAAGCAGCTAATTGATGTGTAGAATTGCACACTGTTATTAACAAGCAAATATATGAAAGTTACTACAGAGTGGCAGCTCATTGGTATTGATGGTGTATATGGTAGTTCACCTGAAGACAGGAATGCAGGATTCTGTCTTGACCATTCTTGTATTGTGGATATGGTTCAAGAAAAGTCAGTAATCTCATTATAGTATTTTTTTTTCTTAAGTCACATTAGAATTTTAGTGCCCAAAATACACTGTGTGAAGATCTGAAGAGTTTTGTTTGTATACAGCCAGCCTGCTGTGCTTCACAGGAATGTCTTAAACATGTAGTTGAATGCATCATTCAATTTCTTTTCACCTGCCCATGTGTGCTTTGTGTCCAATGTTCTCTCTTTACCTCCACACACTCTCCTACTTTCCTACTCCCACAAATCTGGCATTACAGGATCCAATGACTGCTACCTCCCAACTGTAAATACACCTTTTGAGTAACAGCATTGTGTTGAAACATTTCTCCTTTCCTAACAAATGATATACTATCTTCTAGATACACTTTGAACATGTCATTCATATTTTCCACATTTACTGGACCATGCCAATGAAAATTATAATTAATTTGTTTATTTATATTTTTCTATCACATTTTCTAACTATAGTACATACATGTCTGAATTCTCATTTTGTTTCATGTGCTAATTATACAATGATGGGCTGTGACTTCCATTAAGGACAGATTCATCCTGAGATCAACTTTTATGTGGATTGAGAGGCAATGGACGTAACATTAGCCTTTCATAGTAGCTTCTTCGTTATATTGAGATGGAGTGTAATCAAGTAAACATTATGTGTCACAGTGAGGAAGAATGCCCTGTTAGTGACTGTTTTGTGAGGGTTATGTTTACTGTATGTGAGAAAGAACACTGCTTTGTGAGACTGCAAGGTGACTGTGTAGCACTGGAATGTCTTTAGTTAATGGAAAGTGTATATATGCCTCAGACTGTTCCCATTTTGGCAAAACTCCTTTTGGCTGTCATAGTAGTGTGCCTTGAACTCTGATCCTAATGAAAGAACTAAATTAATGAGTTTCGTAATGTTCCAGTCTCCACATTATGTCACAGCATTGCATACATATTACATACATAGGTGCTTTTTTGTGCGGAGAGCAATGAATCTGAAGAGCAATGATCCACAGTGGCTTGAGAGCAAAGGTGTGCACATATGTGATTTTCAACTACAATAGTAAATCAACATTTAAAAAAACAAGTAGCATTTTTTTAACATCTGCATCATGGAAATAAGAATTTATAGGCAGGTCTTAGAATTTTCATGTGTTCCTTTGAATATTTACATTGGAAGGTAAACATTGTTGTTGTTTCTTCTGTTTCTACAAACTTTGCTCTCATGAGATGACCTTATTATGTTGTATGTTGCCAGAAAGTATAGGCTGTGAAGTATCTGGTTAGTCTTCTCACAAATCAGCATTAGTAGATGTGTGTAAGAATATTTCAATCCAGCCTGGAGAGAACACAAGGATGTTGGCATATAAGTGAGTGGATTCATTCCATTTGTGTGTACAGGTGATGTTGACAGACTGGTCTTTGTAAACAAGAAGGTAATAGTATGTCTGAACATTCAGTGCTTCTTCCAGGGTATCTTCATGTAGCATAACATTGCCTCCACTTTCATTCATTGTGTGTTTCACAATTAAAAACTTGAAAGTCACATGGTGTAACTTCAACATGTTATTCTGAGGACATTAAGTAGAAAATACATTACTGTTGTACTGTATGTCACAATGGTAGCATCACCATCATCCTGCCCTGATGTATCTCCTCTCTACCAGCAACCATCCAGCCACTCACATAACTGAGGAACATTTATCCCGCAATCAAAGAAAAGACACTGGTCTGAGGCTGACAGAGATGTTCCAACACACACACACACACACACACACACACATACAGCTGTTCAGCTGCTAAGGTAAGTGTCCTTAAAACTCACTCTTATTCATCAATGGAGTGAATGAATTAATTGATAAGGGAAAAGGAGGAGAATGGATAGATTTTATATATATATATATATATATATATATATATATATATATATATATATATATATATATATATATATATATATATATTAGGAACATTGAGGGAATTGCCGAACTGGAGAGTTTTCATTCAAAAGGGTGTAATGAATTGTTATGTAAATGACGAGCATCATTCTTTTACTAGCAATGGTTTACGTGAGTATAGCAACTATTTTCTAAATATTGCTTTCCTTGGTTTGAGAGAATAATTCAAGATGTTATATTTGCATCTCATGAGATGAGATGAAAGCAGGAAACAGCAAGATAGCAAGGGAGAGAGACCGGAATATAAGATTGGAAGGAGAGACAGATGCACATATTCAATTCGTATCACGTTGTTTAAAGGACCAGTCTTAAAAATGAGAACGAGTTCCTTGTATAAGAGGGAGGGCTGAGCATGACCGAGACAGGTGGTGAGCAGCGGAGGAGCGGACGCAAGTGCCGGAGTATGGAGTCTGCCAGTATGTGCTTAACAATCTTGTGCCTTTGGTGTGTAGAGAATTTCCTGAGAGAGAGAGAGAGAGAGCAATGATGAAAGAGGAAATGAAGAGATGGGGACATGTGAGCGGCGAGGCTATGTGGAAGTAGCTACAACCAAACCCGAACACACTGTCATATTTAGCTAAATTAAACAATTTGTAATGATAATAGTCATGAAAGTGCAACCCTTTATCTACGAGGAGCATGGGCAGGCAAGCAGGCACAAGGTAGGCAGTGAGGCAGCAGCAGGCCGCGGCGACCTTCACGGGTAGTGCGCGGCGGCGGCAACAGGTGTCACCACCACCACCGCTCCCTCAATCAACAAAAACAACCTGTTCCTCTCACTCCATCCCAGTAAGTTAAAACCAAATTTCCCCTTCATTAACACACTCCACTTCCACCCCTTCGCCTCCACATGGTAGCTTAGCCTCGTGCGGTGGAGTAGGTGGTGGTGGAGCGGGTGTGTGGTGCCGGTGTCGATGGTGGTGGTGGAAAGCTGAGCGAGGTGAGGCGAGGAGGTCGGGCATCACCTCGCCCAGCTCAGGATTCGTGTCTTGTTAGATGCTAGATAAGATTGTGGCCGCACTCTTGCAATTCCTTCGCTCTTGTGCCCTGCTGCCCGACCCTCGAGGCAGCTGTGGGTGGTGAATGCAACGCTCGGCTGGTGACTGAAGGTGTTGTGTCGAGGTTAGAATGGTGACAGCGGGCTACGGTAAATATTCGGCCACCAGCATCCGAGTTTTTGGTATTTTTCTGCCATGGGATTTGCAAGGCGTGATTTGCTTATGGTTTGTGGTTGTTTAGATGGAATAATATTATTATTCCACTACTTAAGTATTATTAAGTTAGTGGTAACGGTCTCAGCATCTCTTACTTATTGACTTCTTTATTTCAGATTTCAGTGTTTAGTTTTGACATTTTGTGCCCCGTAGCACGTAGAAAATGATTTTTCAGTCGTCATTGATCTCCTTGCTGGGTTTCGATATACTTGCCTTATTTCCGCGAGTGTAGGTCGAGTTCTGAAGGCCAAATATCTAGGCAAAAGATTGGGGGTCACCAGTCTCTCTCTCTCTCTCTCTCTCTCTCTCTCTCTCTCTCTCTCTCTCTCTCTCTCTCTCTCTCTCTCTCTCTCTCTGAGCCTACATAAGGAATTGGAAACAATTATTGTTGTCACTGGTATGTTTTCCTTCCTGCTTTTTTATTATTATGCTTTTATAGAAAGTATGCATATTCCTGTCATGGATGGTGGGTGGGCAGGGGGAAGGTGGCGACATCATTGTAGTGTAAGCCTCCAGATGCCTTGCAAGGAGGGACAGTGAAGCTTGTGGCTGAATACTTATGTGCATGTTCTTATTCTAGACAGATGTGCATGTTTCTGAAATTGTAATGCACTTCATGTCTTGTATTAGGAAGTGGACAAGTGTGTGTGTGTGTGTGGATGTTACGGTATATCTAAATGTAAACTGTCCACTGAGGGATTGGTTCTGCCATTACCAGCCAATGCAAGAATTATCACTCTATTTATGACATTAATTCCAGCTATGTGGTTACTGTGTTGCTGAACTCTTGGCTGTCAAACCACTCATCCTTTGACGTGTTGAATTACCGAGTGAAATTACCTGCATGGGTAATAAAGCCAATTACAAACAAAAATCATCATAAGGCTTAACTAGACCCACACTTATTGCTTACACTTATTTATTTCCACTCACATCTTACATAGAAACAAACTATAGGTGAGAAGAGAGTGAAGGTCCAAGAATAATACAATGAATGGCTTCCTTGTAGAGTAGTGCCAGGATGGTGACTGCCTTGCCTCCTGATGTGTGGCATTGGTTCACAGCTGCTGGTCTTGCTTCATTGCTTGTTGTCTCAGCTCGCAGGCTTTCACTATAAAGAGGAGCACCTAATAGTCGTCACTGTTGGGCATTTATCGAGTCGGCATGTAAGTTTTCAGTGGTGAGGAGTGTTTGGTTATCACCATGGGTCTCTGTTTTGTTTCTCAGGTTTTTATCATCAATGAAATTGGTTGACTGATTAAGTTTAGGCCCCATAACAGTGAGGTTGTTTGGGACAGATTATCTATTATCACCACTTTGCCTATGTTGTCAAGTGTGCTTCCCACTCCAAGTGTCAAGATAAGCATAATTTGTATCTTGAAGAACTTGTGAGTGTTCAACCATAGCAGTGATGGGTGGTTAGTCCATCTGTGGCTGACTGCTGGACTGACTGAAGTGTTAGCTGCACTATTGAAAGTGAATACAATGCTAGACTTTCCTGAATGAAGTGAAATATTGGTGGATTTATTGAAAGTGGATGTTGCATAAGATTGTGTATGTTTAGTCATGGTGGAAGGTGTTATAATTACAGATAACAAGTGTATGTTATGTATCAAACCAGTGAAATCCATGAAAAAATCTAGCATGATGAGTTGAGTTTTCAGACCCATGATGTATACAGTATTTAAGGTAAACATCTTTATTACACAGTGATACCTTGAGTTTTAAGTTGCATAGCTTACCTTTAGGGAAAAAAAAAATGCTAGCATGACTACTGTGGCAGGTGTGAGGAGAAAGACTATTGCAAGATCCAAGCAGTGTCTGAGGATTACAAATGAGGGAACTGCAACTATGTCAGAGACAATCACATGGCCTGGAAGAAACTGTGGCAAGGAGGATGCTTTGCTTTGTTCCTGAGTAATTCAGTAGTGTTGCTGTGGTAGATTGATCGCATGTTTTCATTGCAAGGTAGAGGAAGGAAACTGGCAATTTTGATGGCTGCTTTTACTGCTTGATATGGTTTAAAGAGATTGTTTGGTTTTGTTTCCTGTAATTCTAATTTTGGATAATTCTTTTAGTTCTTTTCTTTATGAGCCAGTGCCTAAGTGGGCCTATTATTGTAGTCCTTTGCCAATACTTATTTGACTTGAAAGAATATTGTATTGTCATGGTATTTACTTGTTTTTTTCTCTCTTTTCTTTGTTCTGAAAATGATGTGATACTCTTGTTCTCTCTATCCCTTTTTTTCCATGAATGAAGTTATTTTCACTTGTTTATGGTGAGTGGTTGTGATTGTATACTATGTTGAAGGACAGATCTGTAATGCTGGTGTGTTTTTCAGATGTGAGGGAGTGAGACTGGAGTCCCCTGCCGCCATGGTTGTCTGGGTGCTCCACTCCCCTGCCATGTCATGATTCAGGGGCAGCCCAGGACACTTGTATCAGGAAGTAAGTTTGCGTTGGACTGAAGGGAGCCGGAAAATGCTCCTCTCTTACTGGAACTCAGTGAAGACTTTTTATTTTGTGACATTTTTTTGAGAACGGTACTTTTTTGTATAGATGTGGAAGAAGTTGACTTGTGATGGATTCAAGCTGTCTAACGGAGGATACAGTGATGTGTGAAGATGCGCGGTGGTGAGTGCCGGGACCGGTGTAGTGCGGTGAAGAGCTGGTGACTCCTGTGTCCTGTGTTGAGGGGCAGGAGCTTTGCAGTATGTGAGGCGGCCAAGACAACAGGTGGCAGTGCTTCCAGTTTACTCAAGTGCCTTATTGATGAGTGTTATTAAAAAATCTGCCTGATACTGAAAGAGAAGACAATAATTATCAATATATATATATACATAAATAAATATATATGTAGAGATAAAATTTTATATATCTTTAACGTTACAAAACTGCTGACAATAGATATATTTTGTGGTCCTTGAAAAGCGACTCTATAGATATTTTTTAAGTAGATTAGAGTAGAAAAAAAGTATTATATAACAATCTATTGTGTGTATGTGTGTGTGTGTGTGATTGACGGAAAGATAATCACTGGAACAAAACAAAACAAAACAAAAATAAAAAACAACAAATGCCATTCCACAAGAGCTTAACCAGGAGGCCAACTGAAGTAATAATGACCCCAAGTGTTCTTAAGAGTGCCGTCTCACTGCTGCAGTAAACCCTAAGCACGCCAACAGCACTGAGACAACCAAGAGACCCAAACATAAAGACCAAACCCCAGCCACCCAGACCACCCCAGCCGCCACTTCGCTCCTCATCCTCACCCTTACCCTCACCCTCACCCTCACCCTCACCCTCACCCTCGCCCTCGCCACTCCAAGGCCACCAGAAAGCTGTGTCAAGATGAGTCTGAAGCGCATCCGGCGGAGACTCTCGCAGACGTTCACCCGCTTCCATGACGGCAGCCTCACGGAACTTGCCGAGCACCTCACCATCGAGGAGAACGGAGGCATCAGGGAGAATGGTGAGATTTTTTTCTTTTCTTTTTCTTTTTCTTTTTTTCTTTTTTTTATGCAGGAGGGAAGCCAACCAACAAAATATTAAGCCAAAAAAAGGCCCTCTTGAGTGCTGGTTTCCTTAAAAAGTATGAAAGGATTAGCCAAAAGTAAGGAACAAATGTCTTGAGAGATGTAATTACTGTGCCTCGTATTGCTGTATTCCTTTCTACTTCATAACTTATTTTTCGGTAGCTAAGATGGGAAATTTGATCAAGGGCAACAAAAATTATTAGTGAGATGTTGCTGTATTTCTTTCCTTTTTTTTCATGTAAGAGGGGAAATATTTTATGATTTTGTAATGTAAGGGGAATTCTGGTCAAGGGCAACAGAAATAATTAAGCAGATGTGATTTTTGTGCCTCATGTTCCTGTATTTCTTTCCTATTTCATAATTTTTTTTTATATATAAGGGGAAATATTACATAACTTTTTTATGTTATTGAAAAATCTGGTCAAGGGCAACAGGAATGACTAGTGAGATGTACTTTCTGTCTCATGTTGTTCCTTCCTATTTCATAACTTCTTTTCTGCAAGAGGGCATTTTTTTTTTTTTTTTTTTTTTTTCTCTCTTTTAACTTGTGAGATATGATTTTTGTGCCTCACGTTGCTCTATTCCTTTCCATTTCATAACGTTTTTGTAAGTAAGAGGGGAAATCGAGCTAAGGTCAACAGAAATTATTAATAAAATAGATCCACTTAGATGCCAGTCCCCTAAGCTTTTTTTGCATATTTCTTCATGGTCTTGGTGTTTACTGTATTTTTTCATTGAATTGTTAATATTATTTCCTGTTCCTGATGTAGCTAGCGTTCGTTGTATTGAATTTTCTCGGGATAATTGTGTCTTACCATATTCTTTCATTCCTCTAACTTATCGGCAGTATTTCCCTAGAGACTACTTACTGTAGCTATTCCCTCCTCTCTTTACTTAACTATGCTAACATTATTCTTTCCCATACTGTATTGTTTTCCCCATGGACATAATGTTAACTTAATATATATATATCCTCTCATTCCCCTAACATAACTTCAGTACTGGGACACATTTTTACCATGAATTTTGGGTGTGATTAAACCATTTTATTGACATTAGGAAGGATCTGTGGAGGTCAGAAGATTAATGGCCAGACTTCACTATTTCAACCCCTCACATAAGTTTCTGAAGCTGTATAAAATCACCAAATAGTAAGAATATAGAAATGCGTCATGGTACTAAAGGGATTAGTATTTCTATCATTGACATTATCTATTGTATTGTTTCCTTTTCCTCGTGTAACATTGGTACTGTTGTCGTTATCCTTATGTGACAAAGTGTTAATTACATCCTGTGGAAGTAAAAAAAAAAGCAGAAAAGTATGAGATTTTTCTCCTCAGTTGTTCTTGTTATTATTGGTCCATATTGAAATCTATCATTCATCAGACTATAGAGATAATTGTGGTCCTTTTCATTCTCTCTCTCTCTCTCTCTCTCTCTCTCTCTCTCTCTCTCTCTCTCTCTCTCTCTCTCTCTCTCTCTCTCTCTCTCTCTCTCTCTCTCTCTCTCTGTTCGTTGCAGGTAAGAAATTAGTTGGTAGTTTGAGGCATGTTGACACAGGTTATATTTACTTTCTCCCCGCCAGGCTCCACCACCACCCCAACGTTCACCAGAATCAGCCGTCGCCTATCTCTCTCCAACTCGAGGATCTTCAGCGACTCCCACAAGCAAGGTAGAGTGATGTGGTGCCCCGTCTTATTTTCACTAGTGTTTGCCTAAGGTCCTCTCGTTTTGCTGTTTTGCTGTTTTTTTTTTTTTTTTTTTTTTTTCTGTAGGGTGTGTCAGTTTTGCTTTGTGTTTCTAGGTACTCCTTTTATAATTTTTTTTTTTTCATGTTCTCTTCCTTCAATGTGATTTTTTTTTTTTTTTTTTTTTTTTTTTTTTTCTTTTCTTATTTAATTTTTTTATCATCTATTTTGGGAGTATTTTTGTTTTGTGTCTAGGTTAAGTGCTGTTTTTATCACAGATTTTTTGCCTCACATCATGTTTTCCTATAGTGTTTCTTGCTGTGTTTCTGTAGTAAGTGTTAGCGTCTGCTCAATGTTTCCAGCTAAGAGTACTGGTCTGTATCATTAGTATCGTGTCACTTTACTCTTGTCACTTCCCTCCTCACTATCATATACTGTAAGATTTGTCAGTATTTTGTCACACATTCAACCACCAACAAACTTGTAGGCATTTCTCGGGCTTGCATCTTCTTATTCCCTCAGAACATGACCACCACGTTAAATAATTCACCACTAGTCCAGAAATAACCCAAAACTCATATATTTTCCACCAAACTTTGAAGAAACTCTGAAATATTTTTTTTATTTGGCATAAGAAGCATGTAATCATCTTTTTATTGAGGGTTTTAATATTGCAACACCACAAGGCTTGATGTGATGGTGGAGAGGGTATGGAAGGGGTGGGAAGACTTGGAGAGGGTGTTTGAGGGGTGACAGAAGTTGGGGAGGGCACATGAAGGGTGGTAATGTCTTGGGGAGCTGTATGAGGGTTGTGTGAGGGATGACAAGTTGAGGGAAAGTATGTGTGACTGCTGGTAATGGTTGGGGAGGGTGTGTGAGGGGTGACAAGTTGAGGAAAGGTGTGTGTGATGGGCAGTGATTGTTTGGGAGGGTGCCTGAGGGTGACTGCAGTGGGGGAGTGCATGTGTGTGTGGTGGTTATAATGTAGTTGCAAGGCTGGAGTTCCTGCAAGTGCCAGAAATCCATACTTATAAAGCATTCTGTGTGTGGTTCATTCCTAGGACCAACTCCTGCATCTTTCCTCCCACTTTCCTTCCTAATTAACTCCTGCCTCACTCCTGACTCCTACATACAGTTTCATGCTGGGCTGAGAGAGAGAGAGAGAGAGAGGATTTTTTTTAGTCTTTATATAGTTTTAATTTTCCATGGTCTTCTGATAAAGAAATATGTAAAAATTGAGAGAGAGAGAGAGAGAGAGAGAGAGAGAGAGAGAGAGAGCTTAGATGGAGGTAATCTGGAGGGGTTATGAGAAGTGTAGAAGCAAGGAAGAAGTAAGGGTAAAAAGACAGACAAGGATTCGAGTTCAGAAATACGTAGCTTTTAGTAAATTTACACATCATTACTTCTCAATGATATTTACCTATTAAAATGACCTCCCCCACACACTGCTTTCTCCTTCCTTACTAAGAGGAGATGAAATAGAAAAAAGATGAAATTCCACAAGTAAACACAGATAAAATAAGCCTTTGAGTTATGGAGTTTGCCTGTGTTGGTTAGTATTCTCTGCAAAAAAACAAGTCAGTACGTGCTTGGTGTGTTTGCATTGGTGGGATGGGAGGGTGTGGGTGTGGGTGTTGTTGGAGGGAAAGAGAGTGAGGGGATGATGGAGAGAAAGAGGGTAAGGGGAGAGGGTGGAGAGAAAGAGGGGTAAGGGACAGTGGAGAGAAAGGGGGGTTAAAGGTGAGATTGGAGAGAAAGGGAGAGAGAGGATGGAGAGAAAGAAGGG
>NC_059277.1:6192500-6197500 GCF_017591435.1 Portunus trituberculatus
AGTCCATATGGAAGAAAAGCAAGACGTGCCATTATTTTGTTTTGTAGATATCAAGGATGACAGTGAAAAAAAAAGAAAGAGAGAGAGAGAGAGAGAGAGAGAGAGTATATTCTCAGTTTTCCCTCCATTCGTTTATAAATATCTAAATACAAGATAGATGGGGAGAAACCTTTGCCTTTTGTGAGTATATTGTCACTGTTTTCCCTCCATTCGTTTATAAATATCTAAATCCAAGATAGATGGGGAGAAACCTTTGCCTTTACTAACCTAACAGACCACCAATAGACTCACCACGAACACAACACACTGAAGAACCACACACAGCATTACCCGCACCTACTCTCGTTCTACCTTAGTGTTCATTGGTACTCCTCGTCACGTGTCTGGTGAAGGTAACCCCGTCCATTGGTCTAAGTCTTGTTTCGCCACCAAGGCCACGTGCTGTACTTTACTGCCTCCCTGGCCGACCCATATATAGGAAGGTCAGGGCGGCGTATCCCGATGAGGCGGCGGCGATGGTGGTGGTGGTGGTGTTAGAGGGGTGTGAATGGCCATGTGTGTTGAGGGAGAAGAGGGAAGCGCTGTAAAAGGAGGAAGGATACTGAAACATATACAAGAAACAAGAAAAAGATGAATAGAGGTGTGGAGCCGTGTGTGTGTTTGTGTTTGTGGTGGGTGTGTGTGTGTGTGTAGGTGGAGGCGCTGTAGAAGGAGAAAGGATACTAGAACAACAAAGAAAACAAAATGAATAGGGTTAAGTACACATAATGTTTTCCTAACAGCACAGTAGGTGTTCTAAATACGTAAATATATGAGGAGACAATTAAAGAATACTGGAGCTCCAAAATAATGGATTTGGAGTAAATAAGTTTGGAGTTTTTTTTTTTATCACTACATACGTACACTCATATATATTTTCCTTCTCCCTTCCTTTTTTTCCCATTTCTCCTTTGTTTCTCTTATTTCATTAGCATTAGGTTCAGTTTTGAGTGTGTGGGTTGTGAGAAGAAAGTAAAGGAAGAAAAATCGTAGAATAAGACAAGACAATAAGAATGATGATGTAATAATGATAAAACAAAATAATGGTGGATGGAGAAAGGCAGAAAATAGTAGTAATAGTAATAGTAGTAAGAGAAGAAATAAAATTGAAATGGTAAATAAGAAGAAAGACTCGAAAAGAAAAAAAAAAAAAAAGAAACGTCGTGTTTGTCTTACGTTTCTAGGTTGTTAGGTTAATCTGTGTGTGTGTGTGTGTGTGTGTGTGTGTGTGAGAGAGAGAGAGAGAGAGATAATTTAGTGATAGTAAAAGCAAATAACATTGGAAATAATGAGAAAGGAGATTAAAATGAAAAGAGAGAGAGAGAGAGAGAGAGAGAGAGAGCCGGAAGGGTGTAAGAAAAGGGTGTAGCCAGCGTCCTTAGGTGGTAGTGTCGTTCTTAAGTATTCCACGTGAGAGAAGACTGACGGCCCTGTAGTGGTGGTGGTGGTAGTGGTGGTGGTGGTGGTGGTGGTGGTGGTGGTGGTAACACTTCTACGATTTCTCAATGTTCTCCTGGGAAGTTCCGGAGGTTTGTGTCATTCCTTCACCTTCCAGAGACTCCAGTCCTCACCAGACCTCCCTCCCGTCACCGCCCGCTATCCATCCTCCGCCGCTACCTCCTCCACCGCTAAGCTTGGAAACTCGTGTAATATTGTGCTAATTTCGTGAACTTTGAGGCGAATTTGACTCCAGCTTCTCACTGTCCCTTGAAAATTACAGAGTGCGATGCTGATATGGTGAATTTTGAAACGTTTTCTGTAATATTTAGACTTCAGCTCCTCACAATCCCTTGAAAACCGTGTAATCTTTCTCCAAGTCTTGAATATTATTGTGTTTTGACGAATTATTGCATTCTGAAACAGCAATACCCTTTAAAAATTACTGGTAATGGATTCTGAAGCGGTTTTGATGAAAAATTATACTCCAGAACCTCATTGTCCTTTGAAAATTTTCGTTGTGTGATGCTGTGACAGTGAAATCTAATGCGTACTAACAAGAATTTGACACCACCACTTCTTTCACTACTGCTAATATTACTAACGCCACTATTACGTTGTGTGAAGCTGTTATAGTGAAAATTGAAGCGTTCTCATCTCCGTCTTACACTTCTGCCACTTACTATAGGGAACATTATAGTACAGTGTGTTTGTAGAGTGGATTCTGAAAGGTTCTGGCATGTGATTGTATATCCTTCCACGACTACGACTACTACGATTACAGGAAATACAATACAGTGCCAATACAGTGAATTTTAAGGTGTTTTTGTGTATTTTGTACCTCCTTCCATCTACTGCATCTTGAAAATAATACAGCACGGAGGTTATTAGTTATTTTTATTCCAGTAATTTTGCCGAGTTTTAGTGAATAATGTTCTTTCACTGCTACGGTATATAGACACGCGTACCTTCACACAGAAAAGTAAGAATGATCGTTGAAACAGACACATAATTCTGAAGACTACCAAACCCTTAAACAAACAGTATTATCCATCCATAAACAAAAGAAAAATTAGATCAAAGCACTTACTAATATTACCACCAGTACATTTAACACAATATTCCAGTGCATTGCTACGTAAATCAAAAGTAAGAAGAAATTTTTAACACGAACGCCAATAGTTAGAAAACGGAAAAGAAAAGAGAAAACAGTGACTTCCAAGCATCACACGAGATTAATAGCAAAATAGCGTTACATTTTCTTAAAAAACCACACTTCTAGTAGTGAGGAGAGTATTCTGACAGTCTTAAAAAGAAATAAAAGAAAATAACAAACGAATGAACGAAATAGATAAAAGAGAAGAATAAAGACTGAAACACGGAGGGAAATAAGTAAAAAGGAGAGGAAGAAACATTGAGACAAACTTAAGACACGCGGTGAAGTGAGGACTGTAGTGTGAGAGAGCTGGAAGTGACTGTGAGGGAGTGAAGTGAGTCAGTGCGTGGCAGGGTGAGGGAGGAGGAAGGAAGGGAGGGAGGGTCGCGTGCTGCCGTGAAACTCTTGTGGCGCGTTTGTGTGTCTGTGTTGGTGTTCTGTGCCGCTCTGCTCCGCTCGTCCACAGCCTCCAAGCATCGTTGCCTTTCATAATGGTTTGGAAAATTTGTCACCCACACGTTTGATAATTATTTATGTTGTGTTTTAGTGCAAGAGTGTGAAAGGAAAAGGTCAGATTTGGGTTTTTAAAGTGTGTGTGTGTGTGTGTGTGTGTGTGTGTGTGTGTGTGTGTGTGTGTGTGATGTGGTTTTCCAAGTCTCACAGTAACGTTATGTGCTCGGTAAAAGGACAAGGTTACGACACACACACACACACACACACACACACACACACAGAGAGAGAGAGAGAGAGTTTTAACGGGGAACAATTTCAGATGTGAGAGAAAAAGAAGAATGAGGTAAAAAGAAAAGGAGAAAAAAAATCCTCGTGATGAATTGAATTGGTGTTATTGTTTAAGGCGAGGACAAAAAAGAGAGAGAGAGAGAGAGAGAGAGAGAGAGAGAGAGAGAGAGAGAGAGAGAGAGAGCTGGAATTTCATCTGAACCACACTATTGGCTTTCAGTAAGAAAAAGAGAGAGAGAGAGAGAAAAAAAAAACAGCTTATTATGTCTTCTAAAAGCTACATTACCTCGTTGTCCTTTCTAAATTCTCCCATAATAAGTCATTCCTTTAGTCTCCCGTGGCATGTCTTGACTCACCGCACCTCACTTCACTTCTGCGGTCACTTCTTGGTAAGGGCAGACGCGTGATTAGACTAGGGTGAATCAGGGTGAGGCAGGGTATCCGCCTTGCATCACCCTTCCTCTTACCCTAGTCATTCATGCATACCACTACTTTCTCTCGCTTCCTTCTCACCCTGATTTCTCCTTTTTGACTCTTCTTCAGACATTTCATCACTCACCTTAATGAAGTATCTCCTCACCCCGATTACTCTTTTAACCCTTCAAATGTTTCAATCTATTCACCTTATCTGTCACCTTTTCCTTGCTTGTCACCCTAATAAATGTCTGAATCATCTCACCCTTCCATATTACCTTAGTCTTCACCCTAACTTGTATCAATGTTCCCTTTCTTTCACCCTAAGCACTTCTGTACCACCTTGATGCGCCCTGTCACTCTTACACATCACCCCAACGTAACCTAACATTGCCAGTCATCCTTATCCTTACCTGACACACTGATCACCCTATGGCTAGTATTCTTAAACACTGTGCTTCACCTCCACTATTTTCAAGAGGGTTTATTAAATTGACGCGAGTTTTTTTATGGTGTTTTTACGGTTTTAGAGGCAGAGTGACTAAATTTGTGCATTAATAACTAAACTCTTTTGAAAACTCCGCTAGTCATCTTTGTGGCCTTGGGAAACAGTTTTGGTGAGAGGAGAGCGTTTTTTAAGCTGTGTTTACGGTTTTGGAGGCAGTGACAAGAATTTTACACTATTAACTGTAGAAACACTCTTGAAAACCCCGCTAGTCATCTCTGTGGCCTTGGAAACAGTCTTGGCGAGAGAACAAAACGTTTTTAAGCAAGTTTTTTTTATTATTCTAGAGGAAGAATGACAAAGTTTTATTAACTGTAGAAACACTCTTGAAAACCCCGCCAGTCATCTTTGTGGCAAGGGAAAAACAGTCGTGATGAGAGAACAAAGTGTTTTTAAGCAAGTTCTTATTATTCTAGAGGCAGAATGACAAAATTTTACGCTATTAACTGTAGAAACATTCTTGAAAACCCCGCTAGTCATCTCTGTGGCCTTGGAAAACAGTTGTGGTGAGAGCAAAGCGTTTTTAAGCAAGTTTTATTATTCTAGAGGCAGAGTGACAAGATTTCTGCACTGTTAGCTGTAGAAACACTCTTGAAAACCCCACTAGTCATCTTTGTAGTCTTGGAAAACAGTCTTGGTGAGAGAGCAAAGAGTTTCTGAATACGAACCATTTATTTCACCCTAAGAAACACCCAAATACTACTAATA
>NC_059277.1:6202500-6210000 GCF_017591435.1 Portunus trituberculatus
ACGAGAACACAGGGACACTTTGGCACGAGAACACAGGGACACAAAGACACGAGAACACAAGGACACAAAGATACGAGAACACAAGGACACAAAGACACGAGAACACAAGGACACTAGGACACGAGAACACAGGGACACTAGGATACGAGAACACAAGGACACAAAGACACGAGAACACAAGGACACTAGGACACGAGAACACAAGGACACAAAGACACAAGAACACAAGGACACTAGGACACGAGAACACTAGGACACAAAGACACAAGAACACTAGGACACGAGAACACTAGGACACGAGAACACAAGGACACTAGGACACGAGAACACAAGGACACAAAGACACGAGAACACAAGGACACAAAGACACAAGAACACAAGGACACTAGGACACGAGAACACTAGGACACAAAGACACAAGAACACTAGGACACGAGAACACTAGGACACGAGAACACAAGGACACTAGGACACGAGAACACAAGGACACTAGGACACGAGAACACAAGGACACAAAGACACGAGAACACAAAGACACGAGAACACAAGGACACTAGGACACGAGAACACAGGGACACTTTGGCACGAGAACACAAGGACACTAGGACACGAGAACACAAGGACACTAGGACACGAGAACACAAGGACAGCTGGGTACATGAACACAGGGACACTGGCACGAGAGTACAAGGACATTGGAAATCGGGAACACGAGGACACAGAGAGACACGGAAGAGAGAGAGAGAGAGAGAGAGAGAGAGAGAGAGAGAGAGAGAGAGAGAGAGAGAGAGAGAGAGAGTTGTTTTCAGAGTAATCAACGAAGACGTAACGAGAATGAAGTTTTTTTTCCTCCTCCTCCTCCTCCTCCTCCTCCTCCTCCTCCTCCTCCTCATCATCCTCCTCCTCTTCTCCTTCTTCTTCTTCTTCTTCTTCTTCTTCTTCTTCTTCTTCTTCTTCTTCTTCTTCTTCTTCTTCTTCTTCTTCTTCTTCTTCTTCTTCTTCTTCATGTGTGTTTAGATGGAGATTGAAGACTTTGAAATAAGGTTAGGGTTAGATGAAAAGTGATGACCAAATGGTGTACTAGCTTAGGATTAGAATAGAAAGTGAAGGGTAAGCAAGAAGAGAAGCTTAAGATTCTATGGGGGCGGTGAAGGGGGCGTTTAGGAGGAGCTTGGAGAATAAGAGAGATGAAAAAAGTGAAGCTTGTGATGTTGTAAAGGTGGGAATTGTGTTAAAAAAGGGAGTCTTGCCGTTGAATACATGTGAAATGCAGTGAGTTTATTGTTCCATAACTTTAAAGAAGCCAGTTCATTCATTCATTCATTCATTCATTCATTCATTCATTCATTCACTCACTCACTCACTCACTCACTCATTTATATACACACATACACACACACCTATACTTTTACTAATACACATCAACATAGAATAATAATGAAAAAAAAGAATAGTATGAAGGTTATCAAGGCAATTTCCGTGAAGTCAGATTGGCAATACAGTTGGGTGCGTCAGATTAATGTAGTAGTATTAATTTTTTGCCCCCGTCCCTTTTTGTTTCCCGGTTATTGTTAAAGTGTTGCATGGGTGGTAAAGAGTTCAAGTGTGTGTGTGTGTGTGTGTGTGTGTGTGTGTGTGTGTGTGTGTGTGTGTGTGTGTGTGTGTGTCTTTCTTTCATTTATTCCCGTAAGTAGACAAAATGATACAAAGATTCTTCATTTGCCTTATCTTGTTTCTTATAATCTACAATTGTATCTAACGTCTTGTGATTTCCTTACTTATTTCCCTCCCTTAAAGTCAACGGCCACCTTTAATATAGAAACTTTTACATGTCGAATAAATTAGGACATATTTTTACCTTGAGTTCTTGGTATGATTAGACCATTTTATTGGCATTATGAAGAGTTTATGGAGATGAAAAATTAATGGCCAGAGTCATCACTATTTTAATCCCTCACATAAGTTTCTGAAGCTGTATAAAATCACCAAATAGGAACCAGAATGAATATGAAAACATGTCCTGGTGCTGAAGCGGTTAAATTAAGTCAAATCCTAGGAAGTTGGGAATACAGAAGCAGGCAGGGAGTTCCAGAGTGTACCAGAGTTTACCAGTGATTGATTGTGGCTCTGCAGCTTTTAAGAATCCAAGTCATTATTATTCCTGTGGTTTGCGGGAGCTGTCGTGATGGGAGAACAAAGCGGCGGACCTTGGAATGACGTGATACTAATTAATGTGAGGAAAAAAAATGTGTGTGAAAAAGTCTCATTTGTCCTCATGTTTTTAATTTCCCGTTTTCTATTAACTTTATGGAAGAGTGGGAATTCTCTCTCTCTCTCTCTCTCTCTCTCTCTCTCTCTCTCTCTCTCTCTCTCTCTCTCTCTCTCTCTCTCTCTCTCTCTCTCTCTCTCTCTCTCTCTCTCTCTCTCTCCAGACGTCATTCCCAGTCCGTCGTTTCAGATAAAAGTTTGTCCCTTTAACCTTTTCTTCAGATGGAGGAAAGGAGAGAAGAGGAGGGAGAGAGGGGGGGAGAGAAATGGATGGAGGGTGGAAGGGAAGTAGAGGAGTGGAAGGAGGGAGGATGAGAGGGAGAGAAGTGAAGGGAAAAGTGGGGGAAAGGAAGGAGGGAATATGGAGGAAAGATAGAATGAAGAGTACTGATAGGGGTAGGGAGGAGGGAGGGACGGAGAGAGGGAAGAACAGTAGAAGGGAAGATAAGGAGAGACGTATGTGAGAGAGAGAGAGAGAGAGAGAGAGAGAGAGAGAGAGAGATGAACAGGAAACGATAGGTGTAGGTCAAATGATATACGTATTCACATTTTTATTCATGACAAAATATAAAAAGAAGAAAAAGAATAAAAAAAAAAATAGCTAAAAAATTGCACGAACTGACACAAACAAATGATAAACAAGGAAATGAAAAATACTGGAAAATAAACAAAAAAAGGGAAGGGAAAACATTTGATTTTCCTCTAACTAAATATGTAAACTTTTTTTTTCACATTTCCAGATAATGAAACTTTTCTCTACAAATTTCCTGTTATTTCTCTTTTTATATATATTTTTTGCTTAATCTTTTATATATTTTCTCATTATTTTCCTGTTTCTTCCTTAATTGTTGCATTTATATTCATTCTTTTCTCTATGTAGTAATTTATGTATTTATTATCTCTGTGTATGTGTCTAAGTTATTTATATTCATCCTTTTCTCTATGTAGTAATTTGCGTATTTATTGTATTGTATGTAGTTATTATATTTTATTGTATGCTAATGTTCTTCTATTACTTTTGTATCCAATCTTAACTCTCAATCATTACATATTTCATTATTTCTATTTATTATCTATTTAAATGAGTTGAACAGTTATTACATTCCACTGTGTCATATCAAACTTATTTTATTTGATCTTGCTTTATTTTATTAAGTGTGTACATTTCTTTACTGTATTTGCATTAACGTTACATTTTATCACAAATAAAGTACGTATTTGTCACTCTTATTAGCTGAACAAACAATAGATTACACTCATTTACATTAAACTCCATAATGAATAACAAACCGCATTCTTACTGTTATATTTCATCCCAAGTATCAATTAACACGTAGTAACACACGTATCTGTTATTCATGATTAGCTAAGCAAACTTCATATTACATTCAATTACAAAAAAATTCCTTAACTGACAACAAACCTCATTATTTTTACCTTATTTCATCCTCAGTCTCACAGTAACTCCTTCAGCACCATGATGCGTTTTCATATTCTTCTGGTAACTATTTGGCTTTTTGTACAGCTTCAGAAACTTATGTGGGGCTTAAAAATAGTGAAGACTGTGGCCATTAATCTTCTGACCTCCATAGACCCTACCTAATGTCAATAAAATAAGTCTAATCACACCTGAAAACTCAACGTAAAAATGCATCTCAGTACTGAAGGGATTAACACGTAATAACACACGTATCTGTTACTCGTATTAGCTAAACAAACCTTACATTACACTCACTTAATTAAAAGAAAAACCTTACCTAAAAACAAACCATTATTATCTTTATATTTCATCCCCAGTCTCAATTAACACGTACCTTTCTCTTTATTACAGGTGAGTTTCTTTACCTGTAGCAAGACGCACCAGGGGAGGGTCCATCAAGGTAAGTAATGCCATCCTTTGTTTACCTGCGTCATGTGTTATCCAGGAACCAATCGGAGAGCTCTGGAGGGAATATTGACCAATGGGAAGGCGTGTTGTGGTGACGTCAGAGGAGCCAGCCAATAGAAGGCGTTTGAGTGATATGACGTTTGGGAAGGGGATATAATTTTAATCAGGGAAAAATATCTTGGTTGTGAAACGTTTGAGAGAGAGAGAGAGAGAGAGAGAGAGAGAGAGAGAGAGGAAAACTTTTATGTGTAAGTTATGAAGGAACGTTCGTAAGATAGAGAGAGAGAGAGAGAGAGAGAGAGAGAGGTGGGGGGGAAGTCGAGTGGAAGGAAGAGGGAAGATGACGAAGCACAGTGATAAAGATGGAAGAATTGCAAAGAAATGTGAATATATGGAGGTGGAGGAGGAGACAAAAAGTAAAGATAATAGAATGAGAATAGACGAATAATGAAAAAAAAAGCATGGTAGAACTACTACTACTACTACTACTACTACTACTACTACTACTACTACTACTACTACTACTACTACTACTACTACTACTACTACTACTACTACTACTACTATTTCAACTGCAATCGCCACATTTTCTGAGAAGACTTTAAAATATGTGGAAACTTACTTGGCACACGAATTATGAAGAGGCCAGTGTGTGTGTGTGTGTGTGTGTGTGTGTGTGTGTGTGTGTGTGTGTGTGTGTGTGTGTGTGTGTGTGTTCCCGCAATGCAGTATGTGATGCTCTCTCCCCTCTTCTTCCTTCCCTCTTTCTCCCCTCTTCTAGTTTCTCTCCCCTCTCTCCCTCTTTCCTTCCTTCCTGCCTTCCTCTTTCTCCTCTATATTCCTATATTCCTCCTCCTCCTCCTCCTCCTCCTCCTCCTCCTCCTCCTCCTCCTCCTCCTCCTCCTCCTCCTCTGAGATATTAGGTTTAAGAGTGTTTTCCCACTCCTCCTCCTCCTCCTCCTCCTCCTCCTCCTCCTCCTCCTCCTCCTCCTCCTCCTCCTCCTCCTCCGTATTACCTCAGTTCTTTCATATTGTATCTTTCCTTTTTTATTATCTTTGTTTTTACTCTCTCTCTCTCTCTCTCTCTCTCTCTCTCTCTCTCTCTCTCTCTCTCTCTCTCTCTCTCTCTCTCTCTCTCTCTCTCTCTCTCTCTCTCTCTCTCTCTGCGTCACTGGAGCTTAAGACATGGAGAAGGAGGAGGGAGGGAAAAAATGTCTCCGGAGATCACATGCTCCTCCTCCTCCTCCTCCTCCTCCTCCTCCTCCTCCTCCTCCTCCTCCTCCTCCTCCTCCTCCTCGTCTCACCATCACCATATCACCAATAACACAAATTTCTTCTTCATATGGGAAGTGTGTGGCGCCATTCTTTGTTAACGGCACCCTGGCGTCCTGGGAGACTCCGGCAGGGTGGTGTTGCGTGGGATGAGGGTGCAAATGTACGGTTCACGGTGTTTACTGGTGTCTACTGGTGTTTTACTGGTGTCTACTGGTGTTTTACTGGTGTTTGCTGGTGTTTTAATGGTGTTTACTGGTGTTTGCTGGTGTTTTGCTGGTATTTGGTGGTGTATTACTGGGGTTTGTTGATGTTTACTGGTGTTTTCTGGGGTTAATGGTGTTTTACTGGTGTTTGCTGGTGTTTTGCTGGTATGTGGTGGTGTTTACTAGGGTTTAATGGCGTTTTACTGGGGTTTGGTGGTGTTTACTGGTGTTTGCTGGTATATTCCTGGGGTTTGTTGATGTTTACTGGTGTTTTTCTGGGGTTAATGGGGTTTTACTGGTGTTTATTGGTGTTTTACTGGGGTTTACTCGTGTTCTTCTGGTGGTTTAGTGATGTTTTTTGGTGTTTACTGGTGATTTATTTGTCTTTATTGATGTTTACTGGTGGTGTATTGGTGTTTACTGGTGTTTTGCTGGTGTTTGGGGGTGTCTACTGGTGTCCACTGGTCGTGTTTTACCATCTGTGTTCCGTTTCGTCTATTTCTGTTACATCTCGCTTGTTCTTTTTTTTTCGTGTGTGTGTGTGTGTGTGTGTGTGTTTGTGTGGTGGTGGTGGTGGTGTTTGGGTTGTTTATTGGTGGTGTTTTAGCTTAGCAGTTCTGTTTCTATACTTTTTTTTCCTTGTTTTTTTTATTACTTTTTAAAAATTTGCTTATGTAGTTTCTCTCTCTCTCTCTCTCTCTCTCTCTCTCTCTCTCTCTCTCTCTCTCTCTCTCTCTCTCTCTCTCTCTCTCTCTCTCTCTCTCTCTCTCTCTCTCTGGTGGTGTTGATGTTTATTGTGTTTGCTTGTATTACTTCTTTTTCCTTCTGTTCTGTTTCCTTACCTTGTTTTGACCTTTTTTTTATTGTTTATATGTGTGTGTTGGTGGTGGTGGTGGTGGTGGTGGTGGTGTTTGTAGGTGGTGTCTTGGCTACTGTGTTTGTCCTCTTGTGTTTGCTATGTTGCTTTATTTACCCTTTCATGTGCATCCGTTTTTGTTTTCTCCGCATTCTCTCTTTCGTCTCGTCTTTTCTCGAATTTTCTCTTTTCTTTGTTTCGTCCTGTTTTCGTCTTTGTTTCGCCTTTTGTCGTGTTTTCTCGTGTTGCCTCTGTCCTTCTATTCTTTTTTTTTTTTCACTGCATTATATTCCCTACTTTCTTTCTGTCTCTAAGTCTTTTTTCGTTCTTGTGTTGATTTTTCTTTATTTCGTTATTTTTTTTTTCCATCTTAATCTCGTCTTTTCTCGTGTTTCCTCGTGTTTTCTCGTCTTTCCTCATCCTTACTTCATCTTTTATTTTGTTTTTTCATTACCTCATCTTTTTCTCTGTTCCTCATGTTTTTTCGTCTTTTCCTCATCTTTTCTCTTTTCCTCATCTTTTCTCATCTTTTCCTCATCTTTTCTCGTCTTTTCCTCATTTCTCGTCAATTCCTCATCTTTTTCTCGTCTTTTCCTCATCTTTTCCTCATCTTTTCTCGTCTTTTCGTCATTTCCTCATCTTTTCTCTTTTCCTCATCTTTTCTCTCTTCCTCATCTTTTCTCTTTTCCTCATCTTTTTCTCGTCTTCCTCATCTTTTCTCGTCTTTTCTCATCTTTCCTCGTCCTTTCTCACCCTTCGTTGTCTTTTCTCGTCTTTACCTCGTCTGTGTCTCATCGTTGCCTCACCCACAAGGAAAAGTTCGCTAGGGAGTTGTAATCAGTTTTGCGAGTCCTCCTCCTCCTCCTCCTCCTCCTCCTCCTCCTCCTCCTCCTTAGCTACATTAGGTTATGGCACGGCAAGGAAATGAAGGCAGCTGTTTTATGTCTTGTTTTTGTTCCTGTTTTGTCTTGTTTTACTCTTGTGGTCTTGAAAGTGTGTGTGTGTGTGTG
>NC_059277.1:6227500-6230000 GCF_017591435.1 Portunus trituberculatus
ACACACACACACACATCTTTTCGTATGGGCCAACAAGTCAGGTGTTGCTGGGGTTTGAGTTAGTGTTGCCCTTCCTTTGTGTTCCTTTGTGTGTACTCTGAGATGCGCTGATAACGCGTCTATTTTCTCTCGTCAGTGTTGAAAAGGACAAAGGTGATCTCGCTACTTTTACTCTGGGCGGTTATATCGGTGTTCTTTTGAAGCTACACACAAAGTTATCTCATTCAGTTTATTTTTATGTTTTGTCTAGTATATTTTTTTTCTCTCTAGCTTCGTTTATTTATTTATTTAATTTTTTTTTATTTATTTTTTTTTTTTTGCAGTTATAGAAATGAAGTTTTGTATTTTTTTTATTTGATGTTATAGTTTGAGAGAGAGAGAGAGAGAGAGAGAGAGTTAATTGTGTTTTTTACTTCAAAGACAATAAGTTATCGCATTTTTTAGTTTCTTTTAAGCCTTGTCCAGTGTGCATTTTTCATCTCTGGCTCTGAACGACTCTATTTTTTTTCAAAGTTGTAGAAACTAAGTTATATTTTTTTTATATGATGATATAGTTTTATTCTACTTTTAAAAGAGAGAGAGAGAGAGAGAGAGAGAGAGAGATTGTCTTCATACTCCAAAGACAGTATTTAATCTTTTTATCATTGTTTTTATATATTTTTATCTTTATTATTCTAGAAACTAAAATGACAAATCAAATACAACAGCAATAACAACTAACAACAACAACGACAAGAACAACAAAACTTATTACATATCAGCCTTACTATCTGTTTTCACCCGAACAATCAAAGTAAACTCAGAAACACAAACACTAGGGCAATAATTCATCAATAGTGTGGTTAATCAAACACAACAACTTACAACACATATTCTCCCTCGCGATCTCTTTTCACACTTCCACTCACAGTAAATAGAGGTAAGATATCGGCTCGTATTCTCAAACATTCCTTTGCTTTACCTCCACTGTTTCAAAAGGCTTTATTTCAATTTATACGAGTTTTTTTATGTTTTTTTTATGGTTCTAGAGGCAGAGTGACAAGATTTCTGCATTATTAACTGGAGAAACACTCTTGAAAACCCGCTAATCATCTGTGTGACCCTTGAAAATAGTCGTGGTGAGAGAATGAAGTATTTTTAAGGTGTATTTATGGTTCTAGGGACAGATTGACAAGATTTCTGCATTAATAACTGAAGAAAGATCTTGAAAACGCCGCTGATCATCTCTGTAACCCTGGAAAATAGTGTAGAGGAAAAGCATTTTTTGAATATTTTTTTTTTACGGTTCTAGAGGCAAAGCGACAAGATTTCTACTCTATTAACTGGAGAAACACTCTTGAAGATCCCGCTAGTCATCTCTGTGGCCTTAAAAATAGTCATGGTGATAGTGAAGAGCGCTTTTTAAGGTGTTTTTATGTTTTTAGAGGCAGAATGACAATATTTCTACACTATTAACTAGAGAAACATTCTTGAAAACCTTGCTAATCATCTCTGCAACCCTTGAAAATAGTCGTGAGAGAGTATGAAATTTTTAAGGTGTTTTTATGGTTGTAGAGTGAAATTGACAAGATTTCTGCGTTATTAACTAGAGAAACAGTCTTGAAAACCAGGCTAATCATCTCAGTGACCCTTGAAAATAGTCGTGGTGAGAGAGCAAACTGTCCATTTCTAAATATAAGCCTTAACTTAAATGTGGTGACGAATCAAAAACACTTATATTTCACCCTTACGATCTATTTCCACCCTTCCACTCACACCAAAAGGGGTGAGACTTAACTTTAGCGCGACAACGGAGTGTGGGGTGACGGCAGAGTGATGCGGGGTGACAATGGATATTACACAGAGAGGGAGAGGGAAACGTGCGGGTGGCGGGCAGAGGAGGGATGAGAGAGAGAGAGAGAGAGAGAGAGAGAGAGAGAGAGAGAAGGTCCATATTCAGAAACGCGTTGCTCTCTCACCACGAGTATTTTCTAGGGTTTTCCAGAGTGTTTCATCAGTTAATAATGAAGAAATCTTGTCAGTCTGCCTGTAGAACCGTAAAAACACCTTAAAAAAACGCTCTTCTCTCACCACGATTATTTTCCAAGCCCACAGCGATGATTAGCGGGGTTTTCAAGAGCGTTTCTTCAATTAATAATGAAGAAATCTTGTCACTCTGCCTTTAAAACCATAAAAACACTAAAAACACCTTTAAAAATTCGTGTCAACTTAAATAAACCCTCTTGAAATAGTTAAGCTGAAGCATAGAAGTGTTTGAGAATACGAGCCAGAGAGAGAGAGAGAGAGAGAGAGAGAGAGGTGGGTGGCCATAGTGGGACAGGAATACGGGTGGTCTGGTTGGGTAGGACGTGGGGGGCGCTGTAGGGTGATGTTAGAGGGTGGTAGGGAAGGTTATGGAAGGTTACTGGATGGTGTAAGGATGGTCTGGATGTAGATGGATTGAGTGGCGGGAAGGGGAGAGAGAGAGAGAGAGAGAGAGAGAGAGAGAGAGAGAGAGAGA
>NC_059277.1:6240000-6247500 GCF_017591435.1 Portunus trituberculatus
AGAGAGAGAGAGAGAGAGGTTACATAGGTGGGTTGGTGGGTCGATGAGTGGGAAGGAGAGGTAACGTGTGTGTGTGTTTGCGTGTGTGTGTGTGTGTGTGTGTGTGTGTGTGTGTGTGTGTGTGTGTGTGTGTGTGTAAGGGAGAGATGCTGGTAGGTGGTTATGGGAGGGAGGGTGAGAGGAAAAGGGTGGATTTGTGTTTCTAGGGTGAGAGAGAGAGAGAGAGAGAGAGAGAGAGAGAGAGAGAGAGAGAGAGAGAGAGGTGACGTACACAGGGATTTGAGTCTGTTTTTAAAGAGAGAGAGAGAGAGAGAGAGAGAGAAAATATCGTAATTGTTTGTATACACTTAACTACACACACACACACAGACACACAGACACCTGGTCAGTCAGCCCTCACCTTGGCTTCCACTCACCTGTGCACACCTTTTTACCTGGCCACACCCACACCTGAGTGACCTTCCCGCCTCTTCCTTCTAGGCTTGAGGTCACCTGTCGAGGAGTTAATTAGTAAAGGTGATGAAAATAATGAACGAGGAATAAGAAAAGATACCAGGAATAATAATAAAAAGTTTGATATGAGTGTGAGAAAGGAGAATTGTGAAAGAACAGTAAGAAAATGGAAAAGTAGGAAATAATGAAAAAGGAGTGGAAGAACAGTAAATAAGGTATGAAAGATAACAAACACCAAAGAAAAAGCAAGTAAAAGAAGCAAAGGAGGAATATGAACTGAAAGAACAGAATAATATAAATAGAAAAATATAAGAAAAGGTGAATTTTGTCAAGATTGTGTACTTAATACCACTACGAGCTCACAACACCTTCACAACAAGTTTACAAGCCCAGCAATACGAGGGAAGGCAGCAAGACCTTTCCAAGTCACTCACTCACTCAATACTCACTCCCTCACTTACTCACTCACTCACGCTTCTGTTTGTCGCTCAAGTCGGTGCATGACGAAGCTAGTCAGTCAATCAGTCAACAAGTCAATCAGTCAGTCAGTCTTTCTTGTCTCTCTTTATTTCTTCCTTTACTACATATCTCATTCTCTTTAGTTCTTGGTCACTCCCTTCCTCCTTATCTCCTGTCACGTGTTAATGATTCCCTACGTCCCCTCCCTTGTAGAAATCTGACACACACACACACACACACACACACACACACACACACACACACACACACACACACACACACACACACACACACACACACCGCAGTCAGTACGCCAAGACACCAGTAACTTTAAGAAAACATCCCAGTAATCTAGGCAGTAAACACAAGAGTAACTAGTAAACACAGAAGGAAACACAGCCTTCAGCAAACACTAGTGTACCCAGTGAGTGTCAGCGAGGGTACCAGCACGCCGCCATCCCGGTAAACACAACGCTAGGTTAACTCGCCCTAAGCTAGCCTCACGGAAGCCACCTGGCGTAAACACACACTAACCTCGTGTAAACAAGCCTTCCCTTCCTTCCCTTGGCCTTCCCGCACGCTAGTCCCTATACGCTGCGTCCGGAGAGGAAGCCGCGGCGCCTCCTTATCTCTGACACGTGGGGTTATCTATCTGCCCGTCACTGGCGTCACTGTCTTGAGCGATAGCAGTAACTTGTGGTGTGTGGTGTGAGGTGCTGTGAGTGCCTGTAGTGCTGAGTGCCGCTGTACCTCTATACCGCTCCCTGCCTACCTCCCGCCTCGTCCCTGTGCCCAAGGACCATGAGACAGGCAGTGCTCCAGCGGCCCACCACGCCCCGGGCCCCCGTCTGTGTGTAGCGCGGCTGTAGCGTCCCCAGTGTGGCCGGGATGTGTAGATGATGCGGCACCACACTACTCAACCCCCGTCCCGCCCGTCCCTCCCGGCGCCCGCTCATCGCCGCCATGCACAGCTGACCTGCTGACCTGCGCTGATTGCTGAGCGTGGCGAGGACGTGACCCGTAGAGGCAGGTTCCTCCCTCCTCCTGTTCTGTCTCCTCCACCCCTCGTCGCCTCGTCCTCCGCCAACATGTTGCACAAAAGCTCCACCTTCAGCTCCTTCACCTCCGGCACCGCCAAAATCGGCTCCTGGTTCAGCCACATCGGCGACAGGCGGCGGAAGACCTCCGCCAACTCCGTCCTCAAGACCTCCAAGTCCCTCCAGCTAGGTGAGTCCCGCCACACCCCTCACACCCTCACACCCACATCACCAGGGCCTGCATACAGGAACACTTACTCTCTCAATGCGACTGTTTTGAAAGGTCACAGAGATGATTAGCGGGGTTTTCACATGCGTTTCTCTTGCTGGTATATAATTTTCGTTGATTTGTCATTTAAACTATACAAACACCCGTAAAAACCATTGTAGCATTAACTAGAGTCTTTTGAAGTAATGGAGGTACGGCGCAGGAGTGTTTCAGAATACGGACCCTAGTAGGCTCTCAAACGCTTATCTGCTACACTGACACTACTTTCAAAAGACTCTAGTGGAAGTTTTACTGAGTTTTTAGGGATGTGTTTACGATTTCAGTGACAGATTAGCATGATTTCTACACTGCTGATAGGAGAAACACTCGCGAGAACCTGAGTAATCATTATCTAGCATTATCAGGCCTTAGTCTCCTCACGTGGTGGTCCTCGCCTCACCACACACAGCCTGCCACTCGACGCCACTCGTACGGGAAGAAAATTACTGCATGTATTTCACAGATTGCTCATGATATCCTTGTGTCTTTACTCATGTTGTTTTGTATGGTCTCAGAGGTGATGGTTTGAATATATACTGTAATTTTTCCGGTAATTCTTGTATTTTTTCTCGTGTTTTAGTTTCGTAGGCTCTCAGAAGTTAGATATTTTTAATTATTATTATTATTATTATTATTATTATTATTATTTATTTTTTATTTATTTATTTTTATTTATTTATTTTTTTTTTTTTTTTTTACGTTATTCTTGTGTCAGTTTTAGTGCCAAAGGCTTCTGAAAACGATGAATGGAATAGCTAAATGTTTACAGAAGTTCTCATCATTATTTAAGCGTTTTTACTTGTATATCAATGCTGTAGGTTCTCAAAACTGATAGATTAAAGACAGATACAACAATTTTACTTTTTCTTTTTTTTACAATGTTGGCTTTTCACGGGAATTTTTTTTAGCTTAAGGAGGTATTTTTTGAGTACCTCCTATCTAACTATCTATTTCTTTTGTTTGTACTCGTGTTTCACTGCGGCAAACTTCCAAAAGAGACAAATTAACCCCCTGAATAACCATGGCGCATTTCCATATTCATTCTGCTTACTATATGGTGGTTTGATGCACCTTCAGAAACTTTAGTGCGTGATTAAAATAGTGAAGACTGTCCCCATCAACCTTCTGACCTCCATAGACCCTTCTTAATGTCGATAAAATGGTTTAATCGCACACAAATCTCAATGTTAAAAAATGTGACCCGGTACTGAAGGGGTTAAAGACGACACAATAGTTACCTGACCAGGATACCGATGTAAACAGATCAACTAACAAGTGGCGTGTCTTAACTCGAGTGTGCGGTGATGACGAGAGGCACGTGACCACTCTCACCACATGACGCACACTGGTTCAAGAGTCAAGAGTTCCCTGATAGACCCTTTCCGTGAGCCGCCCGCCGCCCGCCGCCCGCCGCCCACCAATCTTCGACTCCCACGCCCTGTAGTTGATTCACAAGTGGCCGTCAAATAACCCACTTCCAGATCACATTTTCTCACCTTTTAGCTTCTCCTCGGCCCACTTCATGCTTGGCCCGTCTGTATTTATTTTATTATTATATATATATTTTTTTTTTTTATTTATTTAAGAGGGAAAAACTGGCCCGTCCTTTTTTTTTTTTTAGGTAAGAGGGAAAAAGTGGCCCGTCTTTGTTTTTGTTTTTTTATGTAAGGGAGAAACTGGCCAAGGGCAACATAACACGATGAAAAAAGGCTCACTTATTCGCCAGTCCCCTTGCAGGTCCGAGAGTTAGCCAAAATAAAGGGATAAATGTCTTGAAACCTCCCTCTCTTAAATGAAGTCAAGTCAGGTTTTCCTTCCTAAATATGCGCTTTTCCTGCTACTAAACTTTCTTCATTCTCTTTTTTCGTGTTTTCTCCATGTTTCTCTTCACTAGATTTCCTTTTCCATCTTTCCCTCCATCTTTTCTTACTGCTAAATTTCCTTCATCTTTTCCACGTCTTGTTTCCTCCATGTTTCTCTTCTCCAGACTTTCCATCTTTCTTTATTGCTTTCTTCCGTGCTTCTCTCCCTCAAGCTTCTTCCTCCATCTTTCTCTCCTCCACAAGTTTCCCTCCCACGGTACTCCTCGTCTCTACCGCTAATTATCTTCAAGTTTCCTCCATCTTTATCGACTAGTTTTCCTCTCTACTTCCAACCTTCCTTCATCTTCCCCTACTCTAAAGTTTCCTTCCATATCTTTCTCTATATCAAACCAATCGGTCAGTCGGTCGGTCAGTCAGTCAGTCAGTCAGTCAATCATTCAGTCAGTTAATCATTCGGTCAGTCAGTCAGTCAGTCAGTCAGTCGGTCATTCAGTCAGTCAGCCAAAAACCAGAATTTTTTTCCTTAAAGGGCCCATTCAGTGTGTGTGTGTGAAGTGTAGTGTAGTGTAGTGCAGTGTAGTGTAATGTTCAAAACCTGCCAGCACACACACGCACAGACACGCACACACGTAAGCACACAGCCTCATTTCCTCTCTGCATGCCTTGCCGTCTATATTGGAAAGTTGAGAGGGGAAAAGCACGAGAATGTTTGGAAAGTGTTCGAGTTTTGCTCCTTTCCTTACCACTTTTTTTCCTTCCTCCGCCCACCGTTTTTCCTCCGCGCCTTTCCAATACAAATGTCATGGTGCGTGCTTTCCTTCCCTCACTCCTTTCCTCTCCTCGACCCGGGAAAAGCACAAAAACTGTCCTCGCAACTTTTCTCCCTGGCGAAATATGGAAAAAGATTCGAAACTTTTCCCAAACTCAATTTCTGGAGGATTTAGGCTGGAAATGTTAAAGGGGAAAGGGTTTTGTGTTGTGTTGTGTTGTGTTTGTTTTGTTTTGTTTCGTGTTGGTTTCTCTGCAAGTTTTTGGTGTGGAAATTGAAGTTTGTCATTTTTTTTTTATTGTTTATTAATATTTAATCATTTTTTTATGATTTTTTACGTATTTTTTTGTTTGTTTATTTACTTTTGAAACGTAAAAATTTGTGTATTTTTTCCTTTACATTTTTTAGTAAGAATTTTGAGTTTTTTTTGTGATTTTTCAGTAAGAATTTTGAGTTTATTAAAATTTCTGGACATTTGACTCAAGAAATGTTGAGTTTATTGACATTTTTTTACATTTTCGAATAAGAATTTTGAGTTTATTAAAATTACTGACATTTTACACAAGAAATTTTGAGATTATTTGTTTTTTTGGACATTTTCGAATAAGAATATTGAGTTTATTAAAATTATTGAAGATTCTACACAATAATTTTTGAGTTTATTACATTTTCTATGCCAAAAATGTCACGTGTTATTATAATTCATGTAGATTTAATGCTACGAATTTATGATGTTAATTATTCTAAGTAGCCAAAAAATATTAGTTTGGATATAGATTCATTTACTTCATTAACTTTACAACTGACTCTTCCATTGTTTAGGTCACGATTTTAACTCCTCCTCCTCCTCCTCCTCCTCCTCCTCCTCTTCTTCGGCTTGTTATTTTCCTCGTACATTCGTTTTTTTTTTCACTTTCATTCTTATCTTGTATGGTTCTCCTCCTCCTCCTCCTCTTCGGCTTGTTATTTTCCTCGTACATTTGTTTTTTTCACTTTCATTCTCGTTTATGTATCTTATCTTGTATGGTCCTCCTCCTCCTCCTCCTCCTCCTCCTCCTCCTCCTCCTCCTCCTCCTCCTCCTCCTCCTCCTCCTCCTCCTCCTCCTCCTCCCTATTATGTGTAACCTTATAGATAGATATGTAGAGTTCACCGTAGGGTGAATAATAGAATCTCCTTTCATCCTTTCCTGTGAAAATTCCATGTCAGTTTTTCCATACTGCATGGTACTTTTCCAAGCTATTTTCCATGCCAGCGAAAGCTGGAGGGAGTGGTGGGTGGGGAGGAGCCTTCTCCAGTACTGTCCTGTCTCTCTCATCTGTAGCCAGTTAGAAGTAGTTACCAAACAGCCTCGAAAGGACCAACATGTCTGTTGCTGTTTGGCTTTCCTTTGTATTCCTCCTCCTCCTCCTCATCATCATCATCATCATCAACATCATCATCATCAACATCATCATCATCATCATCATCATCATCATCATCATCACTTCACTCCTGACCTCAGACAAAGAAGAAGAAAAGAGTGAATCTTGTGTTTCTTTGGGTGTGTTTTGGTTGTTGTGTTGTTTTGTTTTGATGTTGTTGTGAATTTCGTTTATTTTTCCCTTGCTTTTTTTATTTCGTGTTGTGGTTTGGATGTTTGTTTATTTTCTGGTTTGTTTTTATCATTTTTATTCATTTGTCTATTTTATTTATTTATTTATTTTTATTGTTTCGTTTTCATTGTATATTGTTCGTGTTTTTGTTAATTGCCTGATAAAATAAAAAAAGAAAGTAAAAAAAATTAAAAAATGAGAAAAGAATAAAAGTAAAGGAAAAGATTTAATTAATGTGTGGTTTTTGTTTCATATTTTTACCGTTCTGTTTTATTTACTTGATTTATTTATTTTATTTTTTTATTTTACTTAATCTCTCTATTTATCTAACAATTTGTCTGTTATATTCACCGAAACTGGAGAGAGAGAGAGAGAGAGAGAGAGAGGAACCAACAGTGACTCACTCAACATACGTAATTTTATCACAAAGTAAATTAATATCTTCTTACATTCAACTTTTTTTTTCTTTTTTTTATGCATATTTTTGTCACCATTCTTGGAACCACCAGTGAATTAACTTTACTCTTTATTTTATGCTAATAGTAGTAGTAGTAGTAGTAGTAGTAGTAGTAGCAATAATATATAAATGATGCTCTAGTAGTAGTAGTAGTAGTAGTAGTAGAAGAAGTATTAATGACAATAATAGTAATGCTAATAATAATAATAATAATAATAATAATAATGATAATGATAATAATCCACACCAGGAATAAAACAGAGAGGCTTCTATATTTATGAGAAATCGTGATATTTACAGAAGTTACGTGTCTGCGTGTTTAGTTGTGTGTGTGTGTGTGTGTGTGTGTGTGTGTGTGTGTGTGTGTGTGTGTGTGTGTTTCTCTTATCTGCTCGTGTATCTTTCTCAGTGTATCTTTGTATCTTCATATGTCATTCTCTCTCTCTCTCTCTCTCTCTCTCTCTCTCTCTCTCTCTCTCTCTCTCTCTCTCTCTCTCTCTCTCTCTCTCTCTCTCTCTCTCTCTCTCTCTCTCTCTCTCTCTCTCTCTCTCTCTCTCTCTTATCGATCCAGCAACACGCAACGTCTGAATACATAAGAGCGTGCTAGTTCCCTTATCTCACCCTTGCCTCACCCTAACCTT
>NC_059277.1:6260000-6372500 GCF_017591435.1 Portunus trituberculatus
GTAAGCAGAATGAATATGAAAACGTATCTTGGTACTGAAGGGATTAATATGCATTTTTCGATAACCAGCCACAAAATCAAGAAAATACACCTTTTTTTCACATACAAGATGACAAAACAGGATGATAGAACCTTTTTCCATACAACTCCCACATCCTAACACTAAAGAATGAAGGAAGGAAGCCAAGTACATCAAGACACAGCATCCCACACTATCATTGCACCACAGCTTTCCCTAATAGATGCTGCAAAGTCAACACAGATTTTCCCCACCAGCTTCTTGACTTCTTAAGCGTGGTGTCACTGTAATGTATCCTGCCCCACCATTTCCTGTCTTACCATTCCCTCGTCTTGCCCTTCTAAAAATAAAACAAATAAATATGTATCCCCTATCCTCACTCTTCTGAATGTAGATAGTCTGGAAAATAAAGAAAAATAAATAAATACCCTTTATCCTTGTGCTTCTAAATGTAACTAGTCTGGAAAAATAAATAAAAAAAAGCCTTCAGCTTCTAATTACTGTTACCCACACCCACACATCAAACCTTAATTGTTCTTGTTCTATGACTGCAATACTGACAAATGTTAAAAATACAGGAAAATTTTATTTTAAATTTCAAAAATAAAAGAAGACAAATTAAATGCATACAATTAGATAAAAAGATAATGATAGATTGATAGATATTAATAGTTTATTAACCACATGGGTGTCACTAGTGTATCCTGCCCTGCCCTGCTTGCTCCATCTTGCCCTCCCTTGCCCTGTCTTGCCCTGCCTTCCTCCATCTTGCTCTGCCTTGCTCCATCTTGCCCTGCCTTGCTCCATCTTGCCCTGGTTTGTTCCATCTTGCCTTGCCTTGCTCCATCTTGCCCTGCCTTGTTCCATCTAGCCCTACTGTGCTCCATCTTGCCTTGGCTTGCTCAATTTTGCCCTGCCTTCCTCCATCTTGCCCTGCCTTGCTCCATCTTGCCCTGCCTCACTCCATCTTGCCCTGCCTTGCTCCATCTTGCTCTGCCTCAATCCATCTTGCCCTGGTTTGCTCCATCTTGCCCTGCCTTCCTCCATCTTGCCCTGCCTTGCCTTGCCTTGCCTTGCCTTGCCTTGCCTTGCCTTGCCTTGCTCCACGTGTTTATGCTTCCATCTGATTACCCCTGACACTGGAAAATTAGGCTTATGTTCTTTATCACTAGACTCTGAGGCACGTCTTGCTGGTCTAGGAGGAAATTAAAAGGAGAGGCAGTGTTAGCTTTGGTTGTATCTTGATGTACCTTTGCCACACCTCTGTTGCCTTACCTTACTTTGCCTCATTGTGCCTTGCTCTGCCTGACCTTATGCTCCGGTACCTGGCTATCTGTCCTGTTGCAACTCGCACACGCACACGCACACACACACACACACACACACACACACACACACACACACACACACACACACACACACACACACACACACCAAATAGTATTAATAGTCATAATAATATGTTGACTCTACCTTTACAGTAAAACTTAGATTAATATTACCTTTGATAAATATAACACTAGTCTATAAAAATTATTCAAATAAACATCAAACACACACACACACACACACACACACACACACACACACACACACACACACACACACACACACACACACACACACACACACACACACACACACACACACACACAGGAAATACCCCACCACACCCCACCCACTCTATCCTAACCTGTCTAGTCTGTGTGTATGTGTGTTTGGCAGCAAGGACTTTTGTCAACACTGTATAACCAACTTGCCTTACCTTTCTAATGTGGTCAGGAGTGGCTATAGTGTGTGTGTGCCTCAGGGGTGGTTTAAAGTGGCGTTATCGGCCAGGGTAAGGTCAGAGGTCACAAGGAGCCACCCAGAGCACCATCTCACCATCACCAATCAAGGCTAGGAGGGTCACAAGGGGAGAAGGTAGTGGGGGAGGTGTCTTTGTCTGGTAGTAAGGGGTAAGAGGGGCTGGGATATTGTGTGGTGGGGTGGGTGGGGTGGGGTAGGGTAGGGTAGGGTAGGGTAGGGTAGGGTAGGGTAGGGTATGGTATGGTATGGTATGATATGGTATGGTATGGTATGAGGAATGTGTGTGTGTGTGTGTGTGTGTGTGTGTGTGTAGGGAAGGGATGTGTTTCCTGTGTGTTTGTGTGTGTTTTACATGGATGTTTTTGTTGTTCTGTGGTGTCTTTGTTGATGTTTGAATGTTTTTGGAGATATTTCTTGCCTTGTTTGGGTGTTTTGAAATGTTTGGTTTTTTGGTTGTGTGAGATAAGAAAAGTTGTATGCATTGTGTGGATTCATTTACCTGCCCTGCCAAAGAACACCAGAACAAACAATTACCACAAAACAGGCACACAGGAATTGATGTTTGATAAAAGAAGAAGAAAAAGAAAAGAATTACATTTAAAAAAAAAGTGAGAAAGCTATTAACGTGTATAATAACAAGGCATGCAGTAAATAGAAGAAATATCACACACACACACACACACACACACACACACACACACACACACACACACACACACACACACACACACAAAACTATACATTTAATTCTTTATTTGAGTGATTAAAGGCAAATAAAAATAAAGTCATATCTTACAATAAAAAAAGCAACACATTAGGAGAAATGTCATCGTAACCTTTTATCTCTAATCCTTTGTTATGAGAATAGGAACAGTGAATGCCTACTGGTACTATTGCTTAAGAACCACAGCAGAAAAAAATACAGATTAGAAAGTATACGTCATTATTCAGTGAGAGAGAGGGAGAGCGAGAGAGCGTTGCGTCAGTAGAGTGAGTCGGTGAGGCGAGGCAGTGATGGACAGAGAACAAGAGACATTTAAAGAAGACCTATGATGGAGGAGTATCTTGCCATTGTTTGTGAATGACGGAGTGTCTTTCATTGGCAGCTTGTGGGGCTCTGGGTGTGTAGTGATGTCCTTGGTGAGGTGGTGGTAATGTGTTTGGGGAAGAGGATGTGGTCAGGTGGTGCTGTGGTGCAATGAGATGCTGTTATGAGGTGATCCTGCCTTTGTGTGCACAGGTGGCAGGCTAAAGGCAGCAGGAATGGGAGGGAAAGGCCCACTTAGACATGCCACTGACAGGAAGGAGTTGCTGTGGTTTGGTCAGTGTGTCTTGAGATTTCTCTTGTGAAATAGTTCAAGTTGTATCAATTCACAGGGGTTTTATCAGTCAGAGTCATGATTGTGTGTGTGTGTGTGTGTGTGTTTTGTGTCTTTCATTGATTATGGTTTACATGTATGTATATATATATATATATATATATATATATATATATATATATATATATATATATATATATATATATATATATATAACTTGATAACTGCATTCCAAGATGTGATACATTAGCAGGATTTGATGATGTGTGTGTGTATATTTTTCTGATAATGTTTAAGAATTAACATTTATTATTATAAGCTCCTTTACATTATTGATATGTAGGTATTATATTGTAATGCTCTTCACTGTTATGACAATATAAGCACATTCCAACATTGTAGCCTATTATGACAAGATATAAGATCAGTGTTACTACCTATTATGGCTGGCTATAATACATTATTACCATAACTAGTGTGGCTAGACATAAATCAGTGTTGCCAGCCATCATAGCTGTACATAGTGAGAACTGATGCCTGTAATACTGTTGGTAACCCTGTGCTTTGTTTTGGCAGGTGTGGTGCATGAGGTGCCAGCGATCGGCAGTGATGGGGAGAGTGAAGAGGCCTCCGGTGCCAGTGATGAGGTGACCTCCCCCGTGAATGTCAAACTCAGGCAGAACAAAAACAGACGCATCACTCAAGAGGCAAGTGTTTGTTTACCTCTTCAATACAGAGACGCATTTTTACCTTGGGATTTGTATACAATTAGACCATTTTATTGACATTAGGAAGGATTGATGGAGGTCAGATTATTAATGGCCACAGTCTTCACTAGTTTGATCTCAACATGAGTTTCTGAAGCTGTATAAAATCATCAAATAGTAAACAGAATGAATATGGAAATGCATCATAGTACTTAAGGGGTTAACATACAAGCAGATTTGAAAGCAGCACTAGAATTTTGGACATCTTAACTCAGCTGTTTGGTTGAGGTGCACATATCTTCTCTTCTTGTACTATTAGAGTTAATTGTATTGTACCAGTGCAGAAAAATGTAATTTATGACTGTTGGTGGTGTTTATGGAAGTTTTTGTGTTTCTGTATTGTGTAGGTTGAGGAAAAGTGTGGTGAGTGGAATGGTCTTGCTTAGGTGAGGTGTGAAGTGGAGTGATCTTATTTGCACTGAGTAGAATGACCTTACTTTGGTTAGGCACTGAGTTAAATGACCTTGTATAGTTATGTTTTGTGGAGAAAACCTTGACTGTGGCAGGTGTTGAATGGAGTGACCTTATATGGGTTTAGCTATGAGTGGAGTGACCTTGTACAGTTCAGCTTTGAGTGTGTTGACCTTACATGAGTCACGGGATGGTTGGTAGCTTCCTACTCGCTATTTTAATTACTCAACCAATTAAAACTTTTGCTGTGAAATTAGGTGTTATTATTTTTATATGATCTGATAATGAAATAGTCTGTTGTTTGAGCTGCGTAGGTAATTTGCATGATTTAAACATTCATTCATGCTTTCATTTGCTGTAGTTTTAAATAATGGTATTCATAATGATGTATTACTGCTATTACTACTACTATTACTACTTCTACTTTTACTTCTACTTCTACTTCTACTTCTACTGCTACTGCTACTGCTACTGCTACTACTACTACTACTACTACTACTACTACTACTACTACTACTACTACTACACAAAATTTTTTCTTGTTGTTTTGGTTTCATCTATAGCTTTATTTGTTTTCCTTAGAAAATTGGAATAAAAACGTCAACACTTCCACGCTGATGTAGGATGACCAACTTATAACTTATAGTAGTGCTGACTGTCTCCTCTCCTCTCCTCTCCCATCACAGGATATCAACAAGAGATTATCCTTGCCAGCCGACCTGAGGGTTCCTGATGCATTCCTACAGAAGCAGTCCATCAGCCCAGAGGTGCCTCTCAGCAGGGCCTCACGCAGACAATCACTCTCTGAAATTGGCTTTGGTCGGATGGAAACATATACTAAATTAGATAAGTTAGGCGAGGTACGTACTCCTAAGAATTAGAGAATGAGACAAGTTAGGTGTGGTATTTATATTTCTACAGTATTAACAACTAAGAGCAACAATTATATAGTGTTTTGTGTTCGATCAGATTTGGAATAGTCATTTTTGAAGAGTGAAATGACCTCACTTCTGTGATAGTCACATTATTTTAGGTGAAGTTTAAAGGTTTTTTTTTTTTTTTTTTTTTTTTTTTTTTTTTTTTGGCGGGGGGCAACACTAGAATGGCCTAGCTAGAACTGTACAGATTCCATGACTATTTCTTAAAGGGGAAATACTTGTATGTGTGGTTGTGTGTGTAATTCACTGTTTGATCTGCTGCAGTCTCTGACGAGACAGCCAGACGTTACCCTACGGAACGAGCTCAGAGTTCATTGTTTCCAATCATCGGATAGGCCTGAGACCAGGCACACACCACACACCGGGATAACAAGGTCACAACTCGATTTACATCCCGTACCTACTCACTGCTAGGTGAACAGGGGCTACACGTGAAAGGAGACACACCCAAATATCTCCACCTGGCCGGGGAATCGAACCCCGGTCATCTGGCTTGTGAATCCAGCGCTCTAACCACTGAGCTACCGGGCTGTGTGTGTGTGTGTGTGTGTGTGTGTGTGTGTGTGTGTGTGTGTGTGTGTGTGTGTGTGTGTGTGTGTGTGTGTGTCTGTATGTTGTGTATGAGACAAGACTCCAGCATCCATTTTAATAAACAATCCATTCTCTAAGGAGCTATTCCATGCAGAAAATGATAACACTTATTCATCAACTCAGCAATGATTGTTCATTGTAGTTTGATTTTGCTTCCTAATGAGACATTGAACCTCCTCGATCCACAGGGAACATATGCAACAGTGTACAAAGGGCGGTCACGGCTCACTGACAACCTGGTGGCCCTGAAAGAGATCCGACTGGAGCATGAAGAAGGGGCGCCCTGCACTGCCATCAGGGAGGTCTCGCTGCTCAAGGATCTAAAACATGCAAACATTGGTAAGTGTCTGCTGTGCTGTGCCAAATGTCAAAGGTGTAGTAACAGAAGGAGGCTACTGACCTCTCTCCAGCCTGACCCTCTTATCATTTGTTTTGAAAGTGACACACCTCAACACCTTGTGGTATTTTGAGGCAAGGCTAGATAGCATTGAGATGTGTGCACAGTTGGCCAAAGTTAGTCTTATCATATCTCTCTCTCTCTCTCTCTCTCTCTCTCTCTCTCTCTCTCTCTCTCTCTCTCTCTCTCTCTCTCTCTCTCTCTCTCTCTCTCTCTCTCTCTCTCTCTCTCTCTCTCTCTCTCTCTCTCTCTCTCTCTCTCTCTCTCTCTCTATGTCTTGTTTAGAGTGTCTTTATTTATATCCACTTTTCCACATGATCTTGTTCACAAATACAAGAGGTTCAACCATATATATGAACTCATATTCCAGTTATAAACATGAAAATCTATAAGATAATTCACATTACTTGATGCAAATGACTTTTATATTCATATCCATCTTCTTTGTTTCAGTCACCCTACACGACATTGTTCATACAGACAAGAGTTTGACGCTTGTGTTTGAATACCTGGACCGTGATCTCAAGCAGTACATGGATGAGTGTGGGGCACAACTCTCAATGAATAATGTCAAGGTTTGTAAATACTCAAACCTTGTTTTTTACATGAAGAATGTGCTTGACAACTTTTCTCTTTTGGTTTACTGCATAGCTTTGTAATATTTTAGGCTTTAGATGGGAGTGTTTTAAGTTTGTGTATGGGAGTAAAATAGTGGGTGTTGGTGTGCATGTGTTGTCATCTTGTATTGGTTCTCTCTCTCCTTTGTAGTGATATCAGCCCCACATATAAATAGATTAGTGTTTGTAGAGGAAGATGTAGGTAGGCATACAGTGATGGCAGCATTTCTTTTTTTTGGTTTGTTATATTTTGAAAAGTATAGGAATCAGATTGTCAAAAACTCTAAAATAAGAATTATTCTGAAGAGAAACATCTTTTCTTAAAAAGAGGGATGAAGATCAGTGATAATACTTAGAATTTAAAGGTAATTATTAATGTGGCTACCTTTGTGTGTGGGCAGATCTTCCTGTTCCAGCTGCTGCGAGGACTTGCCTACTGCCACCAGCGACGGGTCCTGCACAGAGACCTCAAACCTCAGAACCTCCTGATCAATGACCTCGGGGAACTCAAGGTTAGTACTCCAGCAGACAATGTGTGTGTGTGTGTGTGTGTGTGTGTGTGTGTGTGTGTGTGTGTGTGTGTGTGTGTGTGTGTGTGTGTGTGTGTGATTTGCCTAAAATTACTCCAGATTCTTATGGCACAACAAGGATGGACATCAGAGAAGAGATCATGTGTGACTGATAAAATACTGGTATAGATTTATAAAGCAGCCAGTCACATTAGGGAAAACTTAAAGTAGAATTATGATGATGTCTTATCCCTATGATGCAGTAATTTATCTACACCACTGACGGGTGTGAGTGTGGTATGGGTAACAAAGGATGTCACAGTGTCCTTTCCTGCAGCTTGCGGACTTTGGCTTGGCTCGGGCTAAGTCTGTCCCCACCAAGACGTACAGTAATGAGGTGGTGACGCTGTGGTACCGGCCCCCTGATGTACTCTTGGGTTCCACTGAGTACTCCACACAGATTGATATGTGGTGAGTCTTCTGTTCTTCTGTGGAAGAAATCTTTAATCTGAAGTATTCATTCTTCTACACATTGCTGTGAAATTGCATCTGTCATCTTGATAGTTTCTTGCAGCTTCCATTGTTTTCTGATGTTATGTTCTTTGGTGTGCCTCAGGGGTGTTGGATGCATCATGTACGAGATGATCAGTGGACGGCCGCTGTTCCCGGGAGCCACAGTGGAGGACGAGCTTCACCTAATATTCCGCACACTGGGTACCCCGACAGAGAGCACGTGGCCGGGCATTGCCACTAATGAGGAGTTCAACCAGTACAACTTCAACACCTACCAAGGGGAGTCACTGCTGGCCAGAGCCCCCAGGCTGGCTCATGACTCAGCTCTCGGCCTCCTCTCAAAGTTCCTCTTGGTTGGTGTTAACTTGTGTGGTTTTTAAGAGCGTGAAAATGGAATTGCTGTATTGATCATTGTTTATGTTTATAGTTTTGTTGTGTGATTATGTCTTAGTTTGGTCAGTTCTAAGCCGTGTCTTTTCCACATAGTATGAAGCAAAGAAGAGGATCTCTGCAGCCACAGCCATGAAGCATCCATTCTTTGAGTCTCTTGGCCACTCCATCCACACACTCAAAGACCGTGAGTAACATGCCACTGCAGCTGTAAACATTCCATGTGTTTTTCATATCAATCCATCAAACTCGAAGTAGAAATTGAGACTGGTATCTCTAGACTCATCATAGAGAGAGATGAGTGGAGGAAGCTGAAGATGAAGTCAGTGATGGGGTTCCATCTCACATCATCACTTGTTCTATTTCAGAGGAATCCATCTTCTCATGCCCGGGACTCGTGTTGACTCGCGACCATAACTACAAGGTGACTAACGGCAGCCAAGCCAAGAACCGCCGGCAGAGCATGCACTTCTGAAGCCGGCCTGGGAGGCGTCATCACCCTCAACCTCAAGTCTGAGAACCAGTTGCCCAGACACAACATTGACTGTTGACTCTACCCAGAAAAATCAGAATCACCTGTTCTAGCAGAGTTACTTCTGTAGAATGGAGAATGTGATTTTCTGAAGAAAAACACTTGGGATGTGATTTTTAGAAGGGAACAAAGGCCCATACCAAGTACCAAGCTATGTGCTGTGACTCCTCCACACTGAGTGTGGTGTGACCGCGCGTCAGACTAAGCTAGTTTGGTCCATGGTGGGTGGTGAGGTGGTTCATGGGAGGCAAGTCATCAGTGTTCACTACTGTATCAGTAGACTATCTCTACCAGTCTAGTGGGGTTTCTAGAACCTTTAGTTTGAACAATGTAGTCTTTCAAATATATTTAGAAGCCTAGCCTAAATCTTCAGATGTAGAAAATTTATCTCCCGGCCCTACTCTGCAAAATTCCCCGACTGGTTGACTCCCAAGGGCTTGAGGTAGTGATCTGCGGGTCAGATGTCTCGACTACCAACTTCCATTACGGTGATCACAAGCCCCAGACCTGCATCCCCTGCAGGATGCATTACAAGAATGCAAGTGGAATAACTCTGTGATGATTCGCTCAATGTTCTCTGAAAATGCAAACTAGAAAACAGCCTAGTATTTATGAGGAAAAATGGTGTATAAGTCAGAATAGACAAAAATAACATATCGTCAAGAAACTGAAGAACTCAACAGTGTGACGACATTTTGATCCTCATTAAAATTTGTCAGGAAATTTTGTGATAGGGTAAAAGTATCAAATTGTACCCCATTCCCTGTTTCATTTTAACCATGTGCAATGTCTAGTACTTCAGTTTCAACATGGAGTCTCCTCTGAGGTCCATGCAGGTGTCTCATTCTTTTCATTTTGTATTGTTGCCATATAGGCTTTCTTTCCTAATTAAATAATATGTTGAAGATTATGTGATATATAACTTAATAAAGTTTTGTGTTGTAAGACATGACATACATTTTGTTACATATCTCAGTCCCACATATTTGTTCTGGTTCAGTTTGTCCCCAACACTTGACTGTAGGTTTGTGGTACCTGAAAACTCATCATACCAGCAGGCAGGTCACAGCCACCACTCCTGCACTCCGGCAATAATTCCTGGGCCTCTGCCCAAAGCTGTGTAAAAGAACCATTTTAGTACATTTGTGCTCAATGATAGGTCTTTAGTAATGCTAGTCCCAAGGTTGAGCATAAAGAAAAATTAGAGGACTTAGTTTACAGTTGCGTCCCTGTCATGCCTGAATGTATCCACAACAAGCTTGATATTCTGAAGTCAAGAACTGGAGGAACATTTTGGAATAGGATCAAGGAGTTTGTTATAAGCATTCCAAATATATTATGTATTCCTATATAAAGAATAAGCATTTAATTTAACTGTTTGCCTGCTCCTTAGGGATGACAAGTGACCAATGTGTTTACATACCATGATTTTCCTTCTTTGTACAAATTCTATGAATTCCACAAACTTCACATCAAGAATGACCAAATTATTAGCAAAGTGACTAATTAATTATTCCCCAGCTGTGTGGTAGTGACTGATCAATTTTGTGAAAGTTGCCTGAACTCAAGGTTTGGTTTTAAAGAAATTATATATAATATATACTTATAGATAGAATTATCTTGGAAGATATTTCAGAATACTAGATCATATAACCTTATTTTATTATTCATATAGAATATCTAAATCAATTAATAAATATTTAGTGACTATGTAGTCACCTTTAAGACAATGAGGCCTGCTTTTATATTCGTCCAAATCCCAAAGTTATAATGAATGACCTGTTAAAGAGGACACTTACATGGCTCAGCTCTCACAGGTGTGTGTTTTAGGCAACTGTGGACTTCACTAAATGACTTGCAGTATGATCCTACCCAGACTTCCTCATAAAGAAAACACATCCTCATCAGTATGCCATGTATGTTTAGAAATGAGCTCATTCTATTTTTGAACAGGTGTCAACTACGACTATAATGTATATTTTCAACTATTTCTATCATAGGTTGAATCAGCATGACATTGTGTCAATATGTCCAAAGTGAATAAAGAAAACCTAAAGACTGTTTGATTTACTCCAATTCATTTGTATTGGTGTCTAGTCTTAACCTTTACTTATATAACCAAAGCAAGACAAGTACTTATGGCACTGTAGTAGAGGGTAGATGATATAACTGCACTTCATTTAGCCTTTGCTGAAAATAAAACTGAGTTAGAATTTTCCTCCTCATTGCATGTGGGATGCAGAGATCAGAGGTAAGGACTAACATATGATACATTACAAATACATGGATCACATATCATTATAGAACACAATCTGACACATCCTTAAGATTAATGTTGATTAATGAGCAAAGGTGAGGCTGTCTCTTTTATCAATGACACACTTGGAAGGACATGATCACTTAGCTGTCTCATTCAACTTATGTTTTTGTTCTACTTTGTGACCTTCGTGACCTCTATAACATACATTGCATGTGGTGAAGAGGATCCATAGTAAAATATATAAGAGTGGTCTTTAAAAGTTTTTTTGCCATATTTAGTAACTACAGATGACAAGAGAAACAAGAAAAGGAAAGAGGTTGGAAGCCAGTAATCAATTATACATGTCAACTAGAGCTACTTTTTGGAAAGGCTACAACTCCTATCCACATCGACATTGCTGAGGGAGAAATTTGAATATCCATAATTTTAAAAGGCGCGGGGCTAAGTGGCGAGACAGCTGGGAAGTCACGTGGTGTCAACACAGCTGACGTCTGAGGCGGAGCCAGCAGGTGTGAGGACCGCGTGGTGCCACAGAAGGCAAGGCAGCTCACCACACTCTCCAACTCTGTCAGAAGTAAACGCAGGTTACTGCTTAGGACACAGACAGGAATCTCGGTGTGTGATGAGTGGCGGACAGCAGTGTGAGGTGTGCGGCGAGGTGGTGGCCAAGTACAAGTGTCCCAAGTGCAGACTGAAGTAGTAAGGAGAACCTCGTGTGTACTTATTCCCAGTCACCTCAAGCACATGATCACTAATGGCTTGTTGTGTGAGGCTGTTAACGTAAAAAAAGGGCTTTGGTAGCGTAAGCGTTTTTGTTAGATAGTCTGAGTTTACTTTTTTTGCATGTGGAATTAACCAAGCAGTTCGGTAGTTAGCCACTTCAGTACTGGGACGTACTTTTACTCTGAGTTTCGGGTGTGATTAGACGATTGTATTTAAATTAGGAAGGGTGTATGGAGCTCAGAAGATAAATGGCTAGTCTTCACTGTGTTAATTCCCACATAGATTTCTAAAGCTGTGTAAAATCACCATATAATAGACAGAGTAAATATGAAAACGTGTCATGGTACTGAAGAGGTTAGTCAGTAGTTGTTTGAGAATCTGAGGGTTAGATGATGTAGTAATGACTGATGAGGGGAAGATCTTCATTGAGGTAAGGGTTAGTTACAGGGATTTCTCAGGTCTTTCTTAGGTATTGGAGGAATTGTAGGATTAGGGAATGATTAGTTAAGAGATCTCTTCATGTGTTAATCTTGAATATTAGGCAATCACAGTATTGCCTATTACTACCTCTATAGCATTAGTTCCCAACCTTTTGGCACTCGCAACCCCTTACCTAAAAGTTTGAAACCCATGTAACCCCCTACTTAGGGCTTACTATCAGCAGCTTAATAATTCATTCACAGGCACACATACATACACCCATAATACCACCTAATGACATTGAACTAATGTAGCACACGTTCTGTTTTGCACCGAAACAAAAAAAAAAATGTAAGAGCATAAAAAATATAATTGACGAGATAAAATTAGTTTTATCCCAAGCTACTTCTGGTAAGGCTACGTGACCCCCCTGCCAAGGTTTCACAATCCACCAGAGGGTTGCAACCCACCGGTTGGGAACCCCTGCTCTATAGCTTTTTCTTGCTGTTGCATGAAATCAGTGAATGCTCAATAGAAAAAAATTGCCTGATATTCTGAAATGTTTTAGTATCATTGCAGTTTCATACAATGCTGAACACTGTGATGTTAGTAAGTGTGCAAGTCACACTAGCTACCTTCCTCCAATTTTGCCTTGTAACAATGAAACATACACTTATCCTTAAAATCATTCTAACCGTGCATTAGAAGTCATATTATGTCTTCATTCTTTTAGGGTTGCTAAGAAACTGATAAATACTAAATATAGAGTTGAGTGGGAAAATTCCTTGAAACTTCACACATTTCTGATGTGGTAGCTGCAAGGATCCAAATAATACCAAATGCCAAGTTCCAAGATATATACTCATATGAAAAGGAAAAAACAACACACACATACGTACCTACATAAATCCACATATACAGATACACATATTTACACATAAACACACTCACACACACATAGGGAGGCGGTGGCATAGTGGATAAGGTGATGAGTGTGGGATCGGACAGACGTCCACGCATAGGTTCGAATTCCACCACATACCACTTTGAAACTATGCCATTTGTCGAGTGGTTTAAAGTTATCTACATGTCGCCATGATACCCAGGTTCTAGGTGGTTACACCAAAGATGCATTTAGGTGGTGATATAGGCCCAATTATGGGTATCATTATAAATAAAATTGCCTGCACCACTAATGGACGGAAGCTTAACAGCGCTTCCCACAATACTACAGGCGCTATAGGCCATTACATAAACACACACACACACACATGCAGTGTGTGTGTGTGTGTAGTGGTTAGCACGCTCGACTCACAATCGAGGGGGTCCAGGTTCAAGTCACGGGGAGCAGCAAGGCAAATGGGCAAGCCTCTTAATGTGCAGCCCCTGTTCACCTAGTAGTAAATAGGTACGGGATGTTACTCGAGGGGGTTGTGGCATCGCTTTCCCGGTGTGTGGAGTGTGGTGTGGTCTTAGTCCTACCCGAAGATCGGTCACTACGAGCTCCAAGCTCTCTCCGTAGGGGAAAGACTGGCTGGGTGACCAGCAGATGACTGTGGTGAATAACACACACACACACAGATACTCAAGGGAAGTGCAAGTTAGCAGTGTCATTGTATATTATGCAGGGCAACTAATCATCCCAGAATGTGCCATTAGGAGGTGAAACCATTTCTGGCACATCTTCCCCCTGGTGTAGGCACTATTCTGTCTTATGATGGTGGAGTTGCATGATTGTTCAATCCTCAGCTTTAATTTAGATACTCAGTGCCTCTTAATGACATGCAGGTGCTTCATGTTAGAAACAAATGTATCTAAGGAGCTAAGCCACCTATAGATAAATGAATATATATATATATATATATATATATATATATATATATATATATATATATATATATATATATATATATATATATATATATATATATATATATATATATATATATATATATATATATATATATATATATATATATATATATATATATATATATATATATATATATATATATATATATATATCTCTCTCTCTCTCTCTCTCTCTCTCTCTCTCTCTCTCTCTCTCTCTCTCTCTCTCTCTCTCTCTCTCTCTCTCTCTCTCTCTCTCTCTCTCTCTCTCTCTCTCTCTCTCTCCATTGGAGTTCCCTCTTAATTCTCTAGATAAGAGACTGAGGCATTATTATTATTATTATTATTATTATTATTATTATTATTATTATTATTATTATTATTATTATTATTATTATTACTACTACTTTATTAATTAATTAATTAATTTATTTATTTATTTATCTATTTATATACTTACTTATTTTTTTTTTTTGTAACAAAAGCTGCAGTGTGGGGTGCTACAAGAGCCATCAGAGCCAGGAGTGCCAGCCAGCCAAGGCCACACACAGCCGCCAGGTGGAAGACGCTGAGGAAGGCCATGTGTCCCAACAACACGTCCTCTTTCCCACGGATGACACTGTTCCACAGCGCACCTTGGAAAAGCTCGGTGAGAGGGGAATTTGTTAGTTAACGTAGCCACAGTTGTAATAATGATAACAGATGAGAGAGAGAGAGAGAGAGGTGTAATACTTCTGTGCTATCGAAATAATTAGTGTTCTATTTTTGTCATCCATTTCTTGTACCAGGTTAGTTGTGTAGTTTCATTGCCAGTATCTTTCTTTACTCAACGGTACAGGAGAGTGTGATAAGCTGAAGAATCTCCTGGGCAACCGTCACCTGCAGGAGCTGCTGGTGGAGGTAGACAGTGCAGCCAATGCCCAGGCGGCCATGCGACGTGCCATGTTGGAACCGATCTTCACGGAGTTCGCGGACAGGGTGCTGGAGGTGGTGGAGCCTGACATGGAGGCCGCCGCGCCGCCCCCCAGGAAACAGGAGACCTTGTAAGTGTAGAGAAGGGGACGCGTAATGCTCCACTCATCTTTTGTTTTTTCGTGTGTGTGTGTGTGTGTGTGGTGAAATGAGAGTCATGTTTCTCTCTCTCTCTCTCTCTCTCTCTCTCTCTCTCTCTCTCTCTCTCTCTCTCTCTCTCGCAAACTCATGGACTACGCGCCATGTGTTACTCTCCAAGCATGAAAGTCTAGTAAGTGTGAGGATGATATTGCCATGAATATGGACCGTCATGGTCATGCACTACATTGAGAATAGATGAATAGATACGTTTGAAAGAAGCCCACTGTTACGCTTTCTTTGTATGTGCGTGTTTCTAGTCGAGGTATAGGGGTAAAAAAAATGTCGCCCGGTGCAGCTGAAGGCGTCACAAGGCGTCCCCTCCCCTCCCTGTGTCACGGATGGCGACGATCCTTGGCCACGGTGGGAGACGAGGCAGTGACGAGTGAGTCAGGCAGGGAGTCAGTTGGGGATCAGTGTGGAGAGTGTGAGCCGCTGTGGCGGATGGAAGCTGTGCCCGCCTCATGGCCACACTGGTCCAGGTCCTTACTGTTCATTTAAGAGTTTTGTATTTAGACAAGACCGTGACTGAATCAAAGACAAACTAAGAAGAAATTTGCGTCGGTCGTAGTGTGATCTGTTGATTTACAGTGAATGCTGAGTGTCTTGAAAGATTCGCCGTGTGTTTGCGTAGGGCAGCGAATTGTATAGCAGACTTCTGTGGCGTTATCGGTTAAACTTTCAGGCTGGATTTTTGTGTGTCGTGATGGATCGCTGTGTATTAGTACAAATGTAATTAGTTCACATTAGTCATCTTATTTCTCTCTCTCTCTCTCTCTCTCTCTCTCTCTCTCTCTCTCTCTCTCTCTCTCTCTCTCTCTCTCTCTCTCTCTCTCTCTCTCTCTCTCTCTCTCTCTCTCTTAGCCGCGTAACTTAAGATTATAAATAATGTATCAACTTTTTTCGGACTTTTTAATATTTTAGGAATTTATTATCTTCCTATTTATTATATATTCCTTCCTTTTTCTAGTTATCGTAGTTTTAATATTTAGGATAGGATCAATATTTTTCTCCGATCACGCATCGCTTCTTCCCCTCATAAATCAGTTGCATCACAATACTGTTTTATGTTCGTTTTCTTCATACATTACCTTCTCCCTTTAAAATTCTACCTACTCCTATGATTGCTCCTCAGAAACGTTTGCATTTTGTCTGGAGCCACATTTAATCATGTTTATTATGTTTATTTATTTACTTATTTACTTCTTTATTTTTCTCTGTCCTTTCACGCCTTCCATGTCTCTACTCTGTATGGTCTTGGAGGATTTCCTAGTAACAGCAAACATTTTCTTGACTTGGATGGATTACAGTGTGGCACTGAAGTAATAAAATAGGCTATGCGTAGTCAGCAGTAAACATTTCCTTGACTCTGAGAACGGAGTATGTCATAAAAGTATTCAAATGTAAATAACAACAAATCTCGGCCTTGAGGGATAGGAGTGAAAGTGAGTACTATAGATACTAGCAGGGGACCAGCGTGATACATCAGGAGTTAACCAGGCAAGCGTGTCGTGTTAATGGTCTGTTTTCCACGTGTAGCGTTTCCTAACCCACATCGGGCCGCACACCGTCTGGCATTGACCTTGGCTCCTGCCGCGCTTGAAATCACGCGACAAGTTCTCATGAGGAATGTTGGCTGCTTCCTGTTGAGAGCGTTTGAGTGTGTGGTTTTGTATCCTTGAGGCGTCAGGCAAAATGCACATCTTGGATAACCTTAAATCTTGTTTTCGGGGAATGTAGCAACGGTGAGGGAAGTAGAGTCATTCTCCGTGAAGTGCCGAGTAGTTTTGAGCTGGTCGCGTAGGCACAATGGATCTGTTGTTGTGTCCTTTGTTGTGTTGGGCGTGGCTGCAATCTGTCATACGCTGCGCTGAAAAAAAAAAAAAAAAAAAAGTTGCGAAATTATAGAACTAAGAACTGGAAAATGTTGGTGTCTTAATACTCTTTTTGTTTTAGACATGATTAGAATTTCCACATTGTATTTAGATTAGCGAAAAAAGATGATGGCGAAATTACAGAACTGAAACCGTAATGTTCTTTTTGTTTGAGTTATTATGATTACTTAGAAATTTCCATGTATTTAAGTTTAGGATTGTAAATAAGACCTTGAAATTGTTGGAAAAAAATCTTAATATTTCTTTTCATTAAAATATCTTAGGTGCACTCATTTTCACTGCATTTCAAACTTAATTATGCAAACTGAAGCTTTTTGAAGGTATACATTAAACTGAACTTGGATATTTTGAAGCATATAATAGCATAAATATTCTTTGTGTGCAGGTAGTTGGTTTGTGGGCGTGTGTGGTGGCGGTGGTGGTCGCGGCGCCACACCACACCCCGGCGAGGCAGCTGAGAGTGAGTGACGGGACGAAGGGGAGAGGGGAAGGGTTGCACTCACTGACCGGCATATCACCACGAGGAAGGCGACACGCGGCTCTGGACAAAGGTGGGTGTTTGGGAATGTTTTCTAGTGATAGTAAATGTATTAATGTGTGCGTAACGTTTTATTGTTTTCCCATTACATCACAGGAGTGAAAGTATGAAAACTTGTAGGACTATCTCTCTCTCTCTCTCTCTCTCTCTCTCTCTCTCTCTCTCTCTCTCTCTCTCTCTCTCTCTCTCTCTCTCTCTCTCTCTCTCTCTCTCTCTCTCTCTCTCTCTCTCTCTTTCTCTCTCTCTCATACACCACAGGGGCAATTCAGACCCCCATCCTTGTGAAACAAAACAAAAAAAACTAATTGTGCATCCTCTCATTTTCCTTTCCTCCCATTTTCCATTCATTAAATGTAGAAAAAAATGTAGATGAATAACCATGGGACCATTTCCTTTCCTCCCCTTTCAGAAGACGATGACGAGTGGGAGAGCTCGTTAGCGGCTCCGAGGAAGCGTTCAGCGGAGGACGAACAAGCTGGTAAGGGCTCGCTAGCCGCTTACTTGTTACTTTTCACATCAAGGTGTTCTGGAGCTTAACTGAGAAGTTGCATTCTGTGTTGTCCTTAGTTTTAGTTCTCGTGTAGTAAATTATGTGTTTGTCATGTAGTGATGAGACACGGAGTTAGAGTAGGCTAGTAGAGATTGTCAGTCTCGCTTGTTATTTGTGTCAGGGTCCCTGTAGCTTTGATCTTAAAGAATCTAAAATTTTGTGTTGTCTTCAGTTTTGATTCTCACGAGTTTATTAAGTGGGTTTTTAATGTAATCTGAACTGATAAAGCACGAATGTAGTCTTTTGAATAACGGTTGTAGACTGGAATACGAAATTAGGCTTTTGAAACATTTATAAAATACAACTAATGTCTTCAGTTGGCTTATCATTAAACACACACACACACACACACACACACACACACACACACACACACACACACACACACACACACACACACACACACACACACGAACAATTTTCAAGCAATAATAACCTCTTAAATCAGATGGAATAAAAATAAATATGAACATAAATATGAAACACGGTAGTGAAGCGTAATAGTAACTCAAGTATCCATTTTTTTTCTCTCTATCTCTCTTTTCTTCATAGTCAGTGCCCAGCCACTCAAGAGGGAAGCCTTGGAGGTCAACATAGGCACGGGAATATTAGTGAAGGGAGCAGGAACCACCCAAAGGCCATTTAACTTCCCCCAGAGCCCCACTCACTCCCCATCCCAGCCATCGGGTCCCTCCACTCAGCGCCCCGTCATCTTCCCGGACCCTGGTCCTCAAGTCACACCCACGCCCCCAGTCAACCCCACCCAGGTTCCCCCAACGATCTTTCACAGTCCCTTTTTCCCCAACGATCTATTCCCACCGCCCGGATCACGCCCGAAACCCTCTGACGGAAGCCCTCCCAAGCCACCCAGCCAGAACCCGTCTTCCCAGACACCATCCCGTCCTTCAGATTTCTTTCCTGGGCAGACTACACCGCCCCCTTTCTTCGTTCCTGTTATACCTACGAGAAGACCGAATATTATCACCAACACTCCTCCACAAAGACCTTTTTTCCCTAATACACCTCCCCAAGGATCAGTTTTCCCTAATAATCCTTCACAAAGACCTATTTTTACTAATATACCTCCACCAGGGTCAGTTTTCTCCAATACACCTCCCCAAGGATCGATTTTCCCCAACACAGCTCCCCAGGGACCAGGACGCTTCCCCAACATCCCACAAAGACCTACCGGCATCCCCATACCTCCAAACCAAGGCCCTGACTATATCCATCCTACAACACGGCGCCCCAAGTTCCCAGGGTTCCCGATTCCTTCCTCCCCGACCACCAGGAAGCCGTGTAGCTGCAGGAATCACACCACCAACATAAATCCAGCTACGCCAACGATTCCACCCACGACTTTCTTTTCCCCGTCTCCTGTTGTGCCGTTTTTCCCCACCGTTGCTCCGCCCTTCCCAACTCTTCCCCCGCAGTTCCCCACGCCTACGCCCGCAGCCGCACGCCCTGTCACGCCGAATCCTGGTGGCTTTAGACCGTCTTTCAGACCTACTTTCACCCCGGTAGCTAGTTTCCCCGTCTTCCCGAACTCTCAGTCTCGCCCAGTTCACCCCAACACCCAGCCTCGTCCCGTTCTCTTCATACCCACTCACATCAGATCGCCAGATGTCCTTCGCGTGAACCAGCGCCCTGTGTCGACCAACGGCCTGCCTCGCTTCCCCATACGTCAGCCAGTCAATGGGCGGAGGTTCGTCACGCCACACTTCCGACTGTTCATTCCTCACCAGTCTTCCCAGGGCGTGAATCAACTAAAGACCAACAGTGATAAGTAGACGTGACCGCTCCAAAGGATGAGGGCAAGTAATTTTTCCGACGTGCCAGAACCAAAAGTACATGGACTTCAATGAAGTAAGTGTAAGTGAAATTTGCAGGAGTAATGTGTGCGTGCATCTGCGTAGTGTTTCGACGTATACCAGTAATATGTGATTGTGTTGGTATGGGTGAGGTTTAAGTATACAGACTACTCAGTTGTATACATTTGGATTTTTTATCTTGGCATGCAAGGGGAAAACCATTGATGGGCTGAATTATGGTAGTTTGGTCTTTTAAGAATAATAAAACATGATTGAAAGTATAGTATTGTATCTTATTACTAACATCCAATGTATTAGTGTTTGTAGATGTAGCACAAAAATCATTAAGGGAAGGAAACTAGGATGAGTGCGATAGCCTAGTTGGTATTTGTTGAGGCTGAACAAAAATGGTGTTCAGAAATGGCCATTGCTTATCGTCGTTCAAGTGTGCAACTACATAACAACTTAACTGGCTAACTAACCCTCACCTCAGTTTCCTTTCGTATCACTAAAGGAGAATATTTTCCTAACGTGAGTGTATTATTATGTAACTTGTGGCGAATAATGCAAATTGATATTTAGGTTAGTGTTACTACAGACTGCCATCGTATTAAAACGATTGCTTTTCCATCCAATGACAGTCTTGACAAACAAGTGATGTGTTGATATTGATAGACTGTTTTGATGGCAGTTGAGCAACAAGATAAGTTCGCCAAGTTTCGTGACGGATGCCTTTCACGTTGGCATATTCAAGTATGAAGTCACCTTGTATGTAATTCCTTGTAAGGGTTGTAGTTGAGTATTTTCGAAGATAATTTTGGACGTGTGATAGTTTGCTAAGGGTTCATCGTCAAGGAGAAAAACACTTATGAAGGACCATCAACTCTGAAGTTAGTCCTTACGGCAGAACAAAGCGTTTCAACATAAGAGTCACAGTTCCAGCTCTGATAATAGTCTGTGCTCCTTAGGACGATGATTATGATTGCCGTTTTTGTGATTTAATCTTTTTTTTCTGCATACACTGATCTGCGTCTTATCTATGCAATTTATGCCTTTTTCATACTAATATGCGTCTTTAGCAGATTATTAATTTCTTTTGCATTTACTAATATGCTTATCGACATTATTCTTAATGGGTCTTCCTGTTGTTTCTCATCCTCAGCTTTTCTCGTTTTTCTCCTTTATTCTTTCTTTGTTAAGTTTGCGTACTCCGAGGCGCCGCTCTCGATCGGTCGCTACTGTTGCAGCGTCATGAAGGTTACTCGGCAAACTTTACCTTGAACCCATATTATACATAGGATTTACCTCATACACGACATTCATGACGAGTAGTTTGTGAAATGGATGTCAGATACTGTCGATGCTTCGTTCAAGAAAACGGTTTGCCACATTATACCGCAACATATAACTCGAAGCCCAAGTAGCCTATGGTTTTTTCCTCAAACCCATCACACCATGAAGAATTGTGTGTAAGAGGAGGAAGACGGACCATACTGAGAGAGAGAGAGAGAGAGTGATTCTGAAGCTTATTATAGTTTTTGTTATATTTCCCTAATGTAAAAAGATAACTGGCTGGATGGTTGGACGTTATAGCAGTGAAAATATTATAAAACTTTTAACATACTTAATTTATACATTTCTTTAAAACTACTATACATTTCAGCGGTGGACAAACGGTGTTTTTTGCAGATATCTCCTAAACGAATCGTTGGATGAGTATGATATTTCAACACACTACCTTGAACATCCGTTCGTAATTTATGGTTAACATACCACAGTGCTATATGTGTTATGTGAGGAGTTTACTCGTGAAAAATAACACAAAGCCGACGAGTCATGTTGACGCATTCGAATGAAAGTGTGGTCCCCCCCCACACCCACCTAAACCATTCCTAACCACTACTACGTCTCCCCCGTCTCGGAAGTTCTCGCTCTCTTTATCCCTCCTCTCCTCTCCCTAGCTCCTCGCCTCCCTCACTACTGTGTTCCTCCCTACTTCTCCCACCACTGTATTTATACATTATAATGTTCTGTAAGTGTGTATGTATAGATATGATTATTAACGAGTATGGTACAATTTCATGAAGGCAAGAAGTGGTTCACGTTGATAATAACTGTACGACAGCACGTTTACGTGTAGTATATAGAAGAGCCATGTTTGCAGTCGTTATGGTCAACCATGTGAACATGATGTGCTGGAATTACCTGTGACCTGGACCTTCTACTGTTAGGAAAAGTTGATACTCTTATTGCGTACTGTCTACCTATTGATCATAAAAAGTGGTCCAGTTTATATATAATATTATTTTGTTGTTAGATACGTTGCTTATTATCCAGCTATACGGCCATTAACAGCGGAATTAGCTATTGCTTTCACGGTCGTTTGACCCACTCTGGTTTTCATGTCCACATATACCAGCAATTGTATTGAATAATATTATTAATAGATATGTATATACATACTGACGTATGTAACTATTATACCTATACGTATGTAATTACAATAGGGAAAAAAATCAAAGGTGGAAGGCTGATGGTGTGAATAGAGGGTGAAGAGGGAAGCGGGGAAGAGGGTCATGCGATACTGGGGTAGAGAAGGAGTGGTCTGGGGGTTCTTCAGGGTGGTGGTGGTGGTGGAGGGTTAGACGAGTACCCACACTCGTCCGATTCTGTATAACACCTTTGATATGATGACTGGATTAGGCGTAATATCACTCAGTAAACTCCTCACATAACACATATAGCACTGTGGTATGTTAACCATAAATTACGAACGGATGTTCAGGGTAGTGTGTTGAAATATCATACTCATCCAACGATTCGTTTAGGGAGATATCTGCAAAAAACACCGTTTGTCCACCGCTGAAATGTAGAGTAGTTAGACTGGAGATGTTTTGATGGTTTGGATATTAGTTAGATTATGTATCAAATCATAAAATATCAAACATTTTGCTGTGGTTTTCTTTTCTGTCATTTTTTTTTTTTTTTTTTTATTATTTACGTAGTTTAGCATAGTTACCGCTGTTCCCGCTTACCCAAGGTATGTAGTGACTGGTCATTGCCCTGGGTGAGCGTCTCTCTCCTTCCAACCCCGCTGTTCGTGAGTATTTTTCCTAATATCTGGTTATGTCTATGTGTTTTCGTGTGTTTCTAGGTTCACGTGTGTAGATGGTAGCAATAGAAGGAAGAAGAAAAGATAAATAAAAGAGGATGAGGAGGAAGAGGAAGGGCAGCAAGCCACAATACTTCCTCTTCGTGAACTTCCTCAACGTTTTGCGTAATATCTAGTGTATTGATGTTTTTCTAGGGTCAGGAATGTAGATTAAAGCAATAAAAGGAAGATAGGGAGAATCAAAGAAGGACGACGACGAAGAAGAAAGAAAAGGAAACAGAAGAGGATGAGCCCAGCCATAATATTTTGGTAAGCCTCCCTTGTAATCTTGCCGTTCTTTATAGTGCATTTTGGTGTGTTTTGGTTATATTTGGGGAGTTTTTAAGTGTGTTTGGTTGTGTTACAGGAAGTTTTGTTGTTATAAGTGAGTTTTAGGTGCATTTTGTGTGTTTTCAGTGTGCCGGACTTTTTTTCAGGTTTACTTCACGTATCTCTCAGTGTGGTCACTAGGGTAAGGTGTTTTGAGTGTTATGGGACATTTTGAGGGATTGTATGTTATTTTGGGTGTGTTTTGTTTTTGTTTTGAGTGTTTAAATGGTTTGAGTGTATGGGTGGTCTTTTGAGTGTGTGTGTGTGGGGATGGTTTGGTGTATATTGGTGTTTCTGGCGAGTTTTGTGTGTGGGGATGTAATTTTGAGGTGTTGCATGATGTCTTGAGTGTATTTTTGTGATAATTTTGAGTGTTTCAAGGGGTTTGGGGTGTGAGTGTTTGGGTGCCTTGCTGTCTTGGGTGTGTGAGGGAGTGATTTTGGTGTATATTGATTGTCTAGTGAGTTTTGTTTTGGGGATCATTTTAAGGTGTTGCATGGTTGTGTTTTGGGTTAGTTTTGAGTGTTGTAAGTGGTCTGGATGTGTGTGGGGCCTGTTTTGTGGTGTTGGGATAGTATTGATGTATATTGTGTTTCTAATGGGGTTCTAAGTGTATTTGTTGGTATATTGAGGTGTTGCATGGTGTTTTGAGTTAGTTTATGAGTGTTTTGGGTGTGTGGGAGTGGTGGTCTGGTTATGTTCGGATGTATATGTAGGTCTTCTGAGTGTCATTATGAAAGGTTTATTACCGGTATGTGCAAGTTCATATATACATAAATATATATATATATATATATATATATATATATATATATATATATATATATATATATATATATATATATATATACATATATAGTACATACATGCATACATATTTCCTTACAAGAAATTGCTTAGCAAAGTTGAATTTCATTAGATTTCTGTTGATTTTTACAATTCCTTAAAAATTCCTTTTCTAGCACAAATTTCCTTACTTACAACAAGGAAATTTGTTTGAAAGTGGAAATACTGTTGGTGGCCTCAGTTGCCTACTACTACAGGAACAGTAAAAGAGATATCCTATCCATGTGTGTCATGACATTTATTGAAAGTGTTTTAATCTTGGTTAATTTCTTTGGTGGTGGTATTGATTAATGAGTGTGTTTGCCTAGCTGGTGTCTCCCAGGGGTCTGTCACAACTGTGTAGTGTGTAAGGGCCCAGTGACCTAATGGCTGGATAATTAACCTTCAATACATGCATTGGAACTTAAACATTTGAAGACTATTTCAGTAACTAATACACTGCGAAATACAAGTCTTTTAGATCACACTTATCCTTGTGGCCCCAGGATTTCTGTAGAGAGAACAGTTTGCAGATCGCATTACATCAGTTACAGAATTTGCTTCATGGTGGTTTATGCCAGGTTCCACACATCTCCATCGGGTAGCCCAGGTGCCAGCTACTGCCTCACAGCCAGTTTTGCTGTGATCAAACAGTGGAATTTTCACCCAATATGGTACGCATTTTTTTTTTTTTTTTTTTTTTTTTTTTTTTTTTTACATTCTTTTCTTATAGGTGAAAAGCTTGAAGACTTTTAAGGAAAATGTTTATATTTTTTTCAGATGGAGCACCATGAGAACATGATCCCTTGTCAGTGTCCATCAGATTTTGGGGAAGTGTTACCAAAGGTGAGTGAAACAAAGTGAATCCATCAAGTGACGCAATGAGTGAGCATGGTACTGTACAAAAAGAATAAGTTGCACTGTGATTCTTAATTCAAATAAGATGCACTGTATTTGTAGAACAGATCCTTCAGTACACAAAGTAATACAGTACACCTTTGCATTATTTCAGGAGATGTATTTGGCAGCCAAGCATGGGCAACTCAGGAAGATCAAGCAGTACCTGGAGAAGGGCCATGATGTGAACGCCTGTGACGAGGACAGCTGCAGCCTGCTGGCCAGCGCAAGCATTGCCAACCGCCTGGAAGTGGTGCGCTTCCTCCACCGCTTCCCACAGCTCCACCGCAATGTGACAGACTGGTCTGGGGACACGCCTCTCATGCATGCTGCCAGGATGGGACACAGGGAGGTGGTGGAGGAACTACTCACTTGTCCACATCCGGTAAGCCACTAAGTTGTCTGTAGGTCTCTTTTGTGAGTGACTCATGGCTGGTTAAGGAAATGTGTTTTAGCCCTCCTTTGTGACATTCTTGTAGAGGAATAATTATGTTTTGTTGTGTTTCATGCTTTCAGTGTCGTCTGAATGTTGACATCCTGAACAGCCATGAGGACAAAGCAGAGACCATTGCCATCGCCAGCAGCAATGAGGACATTGCCAGACTTATCCAGAACACTCAGCTGCCCAGAGTTAGTTTTCATTGTAATTCAATTTGGTATCTGCACATCTCTCACTAGTTCATTTCTATGTTTTTGTTTTGGAAAAATACCTTAAGCTGCAATATATTTGTATACACTTGGCTGACTTCAAGTTTTGTTTGCAGCTTCAGTGGCATCCTGACCTTTGTCAAGCCCTGGTGCCTGCCAGGATGCCTGTGGCTGAGGTGAGTGCTGAGTCTTCTCAGCCTTTGTGGTGGTGTAGGGTTGTAGTATGCATGATATACAAGTAGAAGTATTGTAGTCACTGTCATCATCAGGGTGTTGTATACCTTGTTGTTCATTTTAGATAGAAAACTTGCAGAGGTGGGCGTTCCGAACAAATGTTCGCGAATCTTTATCCGCGGATTTGTTCGGACCAGCAAAATCCCAGATTTGGGTTCGGAGGTTCGGATTCAGACCGACATAAAAAAAGATTCAGACTTCTGGGTTCGGAACATCTTTTTTTTATGAATCCGATCTTCCGTATCCCGGGAAAAATTTGAAAAAACGAAGACGACCAAACATTGGTTTTCAACTTTTCCGTGGCATACAGATGCTTCATGATGCTTGTTGGCACAAGCATCATGAAGATCTCCCCAGCAAACTTCCCCAAGGAGCACAGGCAAGACTGGGTGAACTGTTTCATCAAGTATAACACTCCCCTGCCCTCATCTGCCTCAGCTGAACGACTCTTCAGCTTCGGCCCGGGACATTTTGAGGCCAAAGCGAGCCTCTCTGAGCAGTCTGAACTTTGAGAATCTGACCTTCATGAAGGGAAACTTGAAGTTGGTTAAGAGGGAGAGAGAGAGGGCCGACAAGTTAGAGTGAATCTGTGAAGAGTGAAGACTGAAGTGTTGTGAATTTTTGTTTTAAATGTTTTTACTGTTTTTTGTGAACTTTTGTTTTTACTTTTTACTGTCTTGTATTAATAATTTGTTTTTCTAGTAATAATTTGTTTAATAAATAATGTAGATATTTTAAACACTTTTTTTAATCGGAAATTTAGATTCGGAGATTCGGAATGAGTAAAATTTAGGTTTGGAAATGTTCGGAAGGTATCGGAATTAAGGTTCGCTTTGCTATTTTTTAAAGATTTGGAGGTTCGCAGAAAAATGTTCGGAATAAATGTTCGCACCGAAATTTTGAAAATCGAGTTCGCTATTCGGAGGTTCGGAACCCAAAACCGGCGAAGATTCGGGTTCAGATTCGGAACCCACCTCTAAAAACTTGTATCAACTATGATGGCATTTACCAAAAGAATATAAAAAAAACAAGCATTTGGTGCATAGTATTGGTAACAGGACTAATCACTTCCATGAAGTCTCAATTACCCTCCAGCCTCAGACCAGGGAAGGCTTGGATGCTGTATGGCTGAATGTTAGCAATGATCTAATGCTCCAAGTGAACTCTTTGATCAACAATCTGTCTGTCGCAGGTCATCTTTGAGTGCAACGTCTGCTACGAAGACTATGACACCAGAGATCGCCGGCCCCGGGTCCTGTCCTGCGGCCACTCCCTCTGTACAACGTGCATCAGTATGATGCTGGGTACAGGACGTCTGGTGTGTGCTTTGTGCCGGTGTGCTCATAATAGTAGAATCAACAGAGCTACAGACCTCCCAGTGAACTATGAGTTAGATAAAGTTCTGCAGGAGCGGCAGCATCTGTCATAGCATGCCTGCCTACCTGCCTCATGGAGAATATTGTGTTCATTGGAATGAGAGGATGCCTTATTTTATGATCTGTTGTATTTACTGTTATGTGATTAAATTCCTAGCCTCATGAATGTTTGATTCTGAAGGTGATTCATGGTATAATAGCTTTATTGATTGCATAAGTAAATGTATGTATTAATGTGGACATGGTGGAATTTAATGCCATAGAATTTCAATCTACTTCTAGGTCAATTTAGATATTGGAAGGAGCTCAAAGTACTTAAGCTTGCCAATCTCCAGGATGTGATAATTGATGAGATATAATATATTTTTTGTAATGAATCTAGTAAGACTAGAATTAACTGAAACATTAGATAGTTAATAGTTTAGGGCTGATATACACAACAGAGATGTTCACACTCAAGTCACAAACTTCTCATGGTTCCCTTTGATGATACACATTTAATAATAAGAGACTGAGACCATAACTGGAGTATCTGTCCTTAGAGTGTGCATCAACTCTAGTGCTGACCTGGTTCTACTCTCCTACACCCCCCAGCACAGTAAAGAACATAGTCGTAGTTACTCAAAACTTTTCTCTCCAAAATCTTGCTTCCTATTATATGAGGAGCATTAGTCTGAATTTTGCTCAATATAACATCACCATATCCAGTTTCATTTGTAAAAAGAGCACATCTCAATAAGTGACAGCATGTTACTGTGTTATAATTTTATCAGAGACTTGCTTCTCAGCCATTGATTTTGGTTTCATTGCATGTTTGCTGTTAATTCATAACTAACATTCAGAGAGGACCATTACCATTAAGTACATCATGCCATATACTTTAAGACGATGTTTTTAGTAGAGTTGTATAATAAATCCTTTATTAAAAATTCTATTTTGAATGTCTTTTGGGAACTTTCCGAAGGTGGTGGTCATTGTAGAAGTCTTTTATATAACTCCTCCTTGCACACTTCAGTCCTCTCCATCTTCCCACTTTCATGTTATTTCAAATGATGTCTACTTACATCACTCTACACTTTCCCTTATCACACTGACCATAATCCAGTTTCATTAATCATCTATTATGTAAATGGGTAATTGCTCTTCTAGAAAGTAATGTTTGAGTTTATGGTTATTTTGGTGTCTGGCGACCAGCTATGTGTGAAAATGTAGTGTTGGGGTACTGCTGTTTCTCTCCTTGCCTTTCTGTCTTACTCTTCACAGCTTTGCTTAAAAGCTGGACACTCATGCCTTCTTACTGGACTAGTGGTGTTAATATGGAGATGTTGCAGAGGTGGCTTTACTTTCCGGTAGCTGTGGTTGCGATAACTATGGTTAATTTCCTTGGTCACTGTGCATCTCCATAGTGAAAGTTTGTAGTTAAAACATAATTGAAGAGGAACAATACATGACTTAGTCTAGGTAAGTAGTACGTATGTATGAAATATTTTCAATTTTTTTACTAGAAATGACAAATTTGTTAAGAAATTTAGTTATGGAAAAGCAAATCAGTTGGTAGTTTAGGAAATAGTGACACCAAAAACTTAGGAACATGTTTCTTGAGATAATTCTGTGCATTTTGTTTTCTCAGCATGGGAGATGACTGATGACTCCTCTACTCATGATGTCGGCCAAGATTTTTTCCGGTCTTGACCCAAGAGCCCATTCTACGGAGTCTTAAATCATCCAGGAGGATCACTCATTTACTCCTTCTCTGGACTCGAAGATGTCTCAGGTAAATTGTTTTAAATTTGTGGTGTATGGAGATGTACAGTGTAATGGATGAATGGATGGTTGTCATCTTAGCATCTAGGGTATGTTTGTCTTGTATTCCCTTAAGTCTCTCTGGGCAATATGTCCTTAGTACCTAGGAGAGGGAGATGTGTGGTAGTGTTATTTTTTTTTTTTTTTTTTTTTTGGGTGGTGGGGGGTGAATAGGAAGCTCCTTTACCTACAACTCTGTAATGTTTCCACTTTGTTTAACAAATTAGTCACTCCATTTTTCTTTTGATTTGTTAGGTAGATTAGGGAATGGACACACTCAGTAATAAATAAATACATTTTTTGTTAAGAACAGGAATGCATGTCAGGATTGAAAAATGTACTGTACATAATGAATAGAATTTAAGGTCTAAACCTCTTCATTTGTCTTAAGGTTTTGCAAGTGGTTATTTAATTTGTTAAAGTTTCAAGCCCAAATTCAGGGACGCATATTGGTGGGAGTAAACCAATCTGTTTTGCTTCAGATGTATGCCAGAAACTTCTCTCTACGTGTCAGAGAATTGAACCTGCACTTCCACAGTAAACTACTTTCAAGTCTGAGTGTATAGACTTGAGTGTCTATATCTTTTCCCAGGCTGAGTGATGATTGTACGGTGAGTGTTTATATCTTTTCCCAGGCTGAGTGATGATTGTACGGTGCCTCTTTCTTTACCAAGGGCATGCCATTTCCTATTGATGATGAGCACTGCACTCACTATTAACTATTCTCTGCACTGTGTGTGTTTGTTTATATAAAGTTGGCATTGCTAGATGAAACAAGTCCCAGCTATTTATTTGATCATGTAGCATCATGTTTCAAATCTTGCTCTTTCCCACCAAAGACAGGCATATTAATTCAGTCTAGTCACATGTATGGTTACTACTACCTCACCTCCTTCAGTGAAGAAATATGGACTGGAACTTCTTTCCTTTCTTGCATTACTATGCGACTTTCTTATCCTGTATTCTTTCTCTTCCTCAATAGGCTTATAATGTGGTAAGAAAGCATACCACTGTTTACACAGATGTGGTTTATTAGTCATTCATCTTTCTCCCAAGTGTTCCTGTGGATCACCATCCTGCTGCCTGCATGCTTGCCCAGGACCCCACCCTAGCTCACCACTGATGCAAGACACTGTGCGGACACAGATCAACAGCTCAACTTTCCTTGCACCAATGGGACCACCACCTGCCTGCTGAGGAAGCCCTCCCTAGCTCACTGAAGAGGAAGATAGTGTGGCTTGCCCAAGAAAACATTTATCAGTTTGGCTCACCTATTGGACCAGAATCCTTGAAAAATTGTCATAAATACTGAAGTGAAAAATACTTTGAAGACTCTCCAGAGATTTTGTAATACAGTCAGTAGTCAGTAGTATATGCAGCAAATTTAAATAAAATGAAAGTTCCCCAGACAGTCTTCAGAGTATTTTTGACTCAGTACACTTTGAAGGTAAGAAGAACATTGCTGTGAAAGATCACCTTGAAAAAATATAAATCCCCTAAATGCTTGCCCTCTACAAGATTTCTGGAGTCATCAGAGTATTTTTGACTTAAGAAATCCCCTAAATGCTTCCTCTCAAAAAGTGTACCAAGTCAAAAATATTCCGAAGACTCTCCAGAGATCTTGTAAAGAATTTTGAGGGCAAGCATTTAGGGGATTTATTTTTTCAAGTAGATCTTTTACAATCTTTCACAGCAATGTGGCTGGGAAGGATGCTGGTCCAATCAATAGGTTGTGAGAGGAAGCTGTTGAATCCTAACAATTTCTTCTTCAGTATCCTCAGCAGGCAGGAACTGGCCCAATAACAGACGATAATGGTGACTCTTGTACAGCAACAGCTTCTGTCATGGTGTTTTCTATCACTGCCATCTTCAGTATCCTCAGCAGGCAGGAACTGGCCCAATAACAGACGATAATGGTGACTCTTGTACAGCAACAGCTTCTGTCATGGTGTTTTCTATCACTGCCAAGTCAGGCATGAGTCTCCAAGACCACCTTTGACAACCAACCTGAGAACAAACGCTTGCATTAAATACACAAAAGTGGACTTAGTTCATGCAAATTGTTTTTTTAGCCATATAAAAAGAAATACTGGATGATGCTAAGATTTTGTTTTCCTTTTGCTACTTGATCTGTAGTAACAAAACAAAGTGATAAAAGTATGGAGGCGATTTGAGTGATTTTAGTTCATGCAAATTGTTTTTAGCCATATAAAAAGAAATACTGGATGATGCTAAGATTTTGTTTTCCTTTTGCTACTTGTATGGAGGCGATTTGAGTGATTTTAGTTCATGCAAATTGTTTTTTTAGCCATATAAAAAGAAATACTGGATGATGCTAAGATTTTGTTTTCCTTTTGCTACTTGATCTGTAGTAACAAAACAAAGTGATAAAAGTATGGAGGCGATTTGAGTGATTTTGGTTCACTTATCTTGGTTTGGGAAGAGGCACCGTAAAATCATCACTCGGCCTTGGAGAAGAGACAGGTAATGACTGCCTTAAAGGAAAATACCATTGTAGTGCAGGTAAGGTTCTCTGGTAGTGAAGGAAGTTCCCCAGCATACATCTGAAATAAAACACAAGTTACTCCCATTATGCAAGTCAGTACTAATATTGGGTTTGAAAATTACTCGGTACAATTAAATACCACATACAAAACCACATAAAAGGCTGAGAAGAGGAGGCCTATTTTTTTTTTTTTTTTTTTTTTTTTTTTTCCATTCACTGTCACCATCTACCCTTCTCACCCAGTTTGTCTATCATCCTTTTCAACCATCACCTTTTACCCAAGGAAACTAACCTCATATAACTCAGCTTTCCACCTCTCTCGTCATCACACCCCTTATAACTCCTCTTTTCACTTTTTTTTTTTTTTTTTATTTTTTTTTTTTTTTACCCTACCAGCTTCTACACAGCTTGCCACTGCCTATCAACTTTTTTTTAACTGATCCTGCTATCAAAACCCTCAGTGATCATATTTTCACTTACCATCACCATCTACCTTGTCAATCTATCATCTTTATAACCCGTCACCTTTACACTTAACCAATCATAAATGTTATCTTTTTCAATTTATCAAAACCATAGTAACTTGTTTTTAACCAAGTGTGTCACAACCCGACTTATGTGTCACTATTCTATGCAAAACAAGATGTCCCGGGGCTTATCATGGCCTCAAAGAAAGCAATACCATGCAACCGTTAGTTTGAGTCCATTAACATACATTTCACACATTAGGGTTTTGTACACCAGCCAAATATACTTGCAAGTAATGACGCAATTGAAGTACAAGTGATGATCTCGCACATCCTATTTATTATTTTTCATCACTTACAATTAGTCCTATTTTTATTCTTTATACGTTTCAATGGACCTGTTTTAAAGTTATAGCATTCAAGTTACTGCAGCTTTCATTACTCAACGCAGCTCGTGTGACCACGAAATTCCACACACCTGACAGTATTTAGAATTACACTTGGAGGAAAGCAGTGAGGGAAGGAGGAAAAGAAAAGGAAAGTAGTAGATAATAACGTTCAAATTCAGAAAAGACTAAGGAAAAATCATGCAACACTTGTAAACTTTTTAAAGTAAGCCTGAAATAAGCTTAGAAACACCACACTCATCACTACCATGCACTGCTAAAAACAGCCACCCAGACTACCACCAAGAAAGTCAACTCACGCTGGCTACCGCATAACTTTGTACACAGTCTGCCATCCACAAAAAAAAAACTTATTGTACTATTATTTGTATCTAAGTCAAGGTTGCTTTCTACATCTAATGCCTTGCTCAGCACTATTTCTGCCCTACACACCACTTTCCCTTCTCCCTTTCATCCCAACACACTTCCCTCTCCCCCCACCTTCTCTCTTTTTCTTTCTCCTAATCCTTTTCCTCTTCCGCCTAATATCTATTCTCCATACTTATCTATTCCTCTATTATCTATTCATCATTCCTATTTTACATTGTTTCCTAATCCACTATTCTCCTTCCTTTCATTTTTCATCTACTTTATCATGATTTCTTTCCTATCAACTTGCTTTCTTATCTACGCATCCTTACTTCCCTTATATCCTAATTATGATTCCCTATGCTACGCGTACCTTATTTTTCCTTTCACATACATATAGTCTCCTATGCCTATTTCACGTCCTTTACACATATCCTGTTTCTTCTCTTGTTCGAATCCTTTTTCTTTCCGTCTCCTATCTTTAACTCATCTTTTTCCCATCTATCTTTATTCACGTCCTTTACACATTCTGTTTCTTTTCTAGTTCGAATCCTTTTTTTTTTCCGTTTCCTATCTTTAACTCATCTTTTACCTATCTATCTTTATTCAATCTCTCCACTTGACACCCTTTCTCCTTCCACCAGGCCTACCCATGACGAGTCGCTTCCTAAGGACATGTCACTACAAAATGAAGTGCCTCGTTTGATTTCCGGATAAACTAACTTAAATATTCAGATGTATTTTTTTTTTCTTTCTTTCGAATACTTAAGCAGGAACCTTGACTCTTGAATTGAATATTTAGTTTCAACAAGGTTAGCTCTGTAGAAAGGGACGCTTAGAAACTGTACTGATCGAGCTTATAAGGAAGTGGGAGGTTAATTTTTAATCTTGCAAGGGGAACTGGTCTCTATTTCTAGTCACCAACACAGAGTGGGATCGTATCTTGGTCTATTAATCTAAATGAAAAAGGGAACCATTTTTTTTATTTATTTACTTATTTATTTATTTATTTATTTTATTTATTTATTTTATTTATTTATTTTTTTTTTGTCACTAACTCGAAGAACCTGTTAGTATTTTGGTTTGGCAACGAATACGCTTGCATCTTTATAACTCAACTAAGGAAACGTTCGTATTTTGGTCTCTCTCTCTCTCTCTCTCTCTCTCTCTCTCTCTCTCTCTCTCTCTCTCTCTCTAAGTGACCGTGAAGCAGAAATGTCAAGCCGTCGCGTACTCTGAATACAAAATGTGCCACAGGTTAAGGAAAAATTAAGGGCCATATTCTCCGCTGCTTTTGATTGCCAAACGAAAACGACGCACAGAGATTGGAGACGAACATCAGATTCATGCATTGCGAGGCGAAACATTTAACATACCCCAGGAAGATTTGATAATATCGATCCGAGTACCTATGTGTTTGTGTGTTGTAATCTCCATTCCACATTTTTGACGCGATTATTCTGCAGTTTTGCACTCGACACTACAAAAACACCTGAATGGAAGGTTAATTAAGTACTGTACAGCTGAAGGACTGATGATGTGAAAGGGGAAGTGGAAGAAAATGGATGAATACATAACTAAAGCACGCTCTCTACCAAACCCAACTTCACAAAATATAGAATTAATAGATAAAATGGTGTCTAAAAGAGATAATGTATAAAGAATATTGTAGAGCATTGGAAAAGTTAAGAATACGGAGAAACGGGGACAGGAATGGATACAACGCACTCTATCCAATCTCCGCACATTTAAGAATACTAAATATTTGGTCAATACAAACAACGTACGGCTGCAGAAAGATTGATAAGGAGAAGCGGAAGGCCTATGATATATGGAATGGACAACACACACACACACTATTGTGGCTCCCTTATCTCCAATGCCATCACCTACATCACCATACATGCCAGCTAGTAAATCGCTGCATATCTTGATGCCACAAGTACTTAATCAACACACATTACCGCCTTGTTTGGCTCGGCATGTAAAGGAAGCGCGACTCGTTTGTCCATTCAGCTCCCTAGGTACTAGGGACTGAAGTTACCCGGGTACCTAGTCGAATACAGATCGAATATCCACTTTACTAACCCGAGTTCAGCTATTTGTAACAGCGTATCACGTTCCGCTAGTTCTGTCATACTACCGTAACATGCTCCGCTTACCAGCATTTCACTAGACCTCCACCAATTAGCACTGTTGATAAAATAATGGACATCTGAACCACCAGTGTCATTACCACAAGGAAATTAATAGTTACCAAGGACTCAAGGAGGTTAATAATGCGAATCTTAAGTCAATATGAGTAACAACATGACAGCAGCATTCCCACCACTAACAGTTCGCTATTCGCCTCCCACCATGAGTCATTATTCCCACCACCACAACAAAATTAAGGTACATATTATCTTCTCAAGTCACTCCGCCATTCGCCATTCCCTTTTCACTGTCCTCAGCCAGAATTCCTTTCACATGAAGAAGGGCTGGTGGAGCTGATGGAGCGGCGCGGGGATGAGGCACGGCGAGGATGAAGCAGCCCGACGTGAGGTGTTTCCCTAATCCCTATCCAACGCGGAACAACGTAATGTATGGATGCCATTCAACTTTATGCGTTAAGTCAACAATTCGACCTTATTCCTTAACTGTGCATTGAACACTGACTGAATGTTACGCGAATCCAATGTATTTTTTTTTTTTATTATTATTATTATTATTATTGTTATTATTCAAGGCTGGAATATTACTGTTACCTGACTGCTAACTCGACCTTATTCCTAAACAGTAAGCTGAAGACTCGGAATGAATGTTACATGAACCTATTCTTATTCAGTTTCCCTTCCAACAATGACAACTTGTGTGTAATAATAATAATATACAGTTTATTAATTTGGCAGTGCCACAAAGTTTACACTGAAAATGTACAGGGGGCGGGGGGACATTAAAACAATGAAATCCTTAACCTAACTATAAATCTAACTTAACCAAGAATTAACTTATTGATTTAATTGATTTATTTATTTATGGCTCGCACCATAGCGTGTGTGTGTGTGTGTGTGTTTGTGTGTGTGCGTGTGTTTGATCTGCTGCAGTCTCTGACGAGACAGCCAGACGTTACCCTACGGAACGAGCTCAGAGCTCATATTTCCGATCTTCGGATAGGCCTAAGACCAGGCACACAACACACACCGGGACAACAAGGTTACAACTCCTAGATTTACATCCCGTACCTACTCACTGCTAGGTGAACAGGGGCTACACGTGAAAGGAGACACACCCAAATATCTCCACCCGGCCGGGGAATCGAACCCCGGTCCTCTGGCTTGTGAAGCCAGCGCTCTAACCACTGAGCTACCGGGCGTGTGTGTGTGTGTGTGTGTGTGTAACGCGTACATAATACTGTCAATCACTTTAACACAAATCAATGGTTCCAGTGTGTCTTCCCAACCTGAAATGAGGAGTATCAGTAAGAAGCGGAAAAAAAAAAAAAAAAAAACGATCCGGGGTTTCTGATTGTGGATTACAGTAACAATAGTCAGCGTCAGTGAAGACTCGGCACCACTTCAACAGCCTAGCAACAGAGAGAGAGAGAGAGAGAGAGAGAGAGAGAGAGAGAGAGAGAGAGAGAGAGAGAGAGAGAGAGAGAGAGAGAGAGCGCACTACCACATTCCAAGACAACATAAAACCCCAGCACAGGCATTCCCACGGCCTAGCCAGAGAGAATATTGCACTAAATTCTTATCAGTTCAAACTGCAACAGAATAACAGAGAGAGAGAGAGAGAGAGCAACTGGGATACATACCAAAACCACCATCACGAGCGTTCCCACAGCCTACAAGCCTCGCCCTGAACGCTGTTGCCACACGCAGACTCTCAATAGTTAACAATGAAGTTCGCAGTATATCTGACGAACTGCAGGGTCAAACAACGGCATACAGATGCATATAGATGGGAATGGGACGCTGCTGGTATTCCATCCTTGTATCCTTGTATTATTGAACTGTACTAGCCTCGAACCATCCTACCACAATCCAGTCTGTCTTCTCCTGTCCTGCCATTCACTGTAATTCACCTCGATCGTCTAGAATTATGTCATTACTATAAAAATCTGCATTAACCACATATATTAAGGCATCCCAACTCTAAATTCCACTAACATAACCAACACCTCACTCCACTCCACCTGAACCATCCCAACCCTATAGCGCCCCTCTCTTCTCTCGTCCGCCAATACAAGACCTGCTGCCCCTCTCACACGGGACAACCTGAGATTATGCACACAATAGCCATCTATCCAAGTGTTCTAAAGCGTCGTACTTATTCCTAGACTTATTTACACATCAGCAGGAGTTAATGAAGGTCCTACTTACAAGAAAGGGAGCGTAAAAACGGGATAAATCTGGCGTGGTGCAGGCGCCTTCCTTCCTCGACTACGGCTGAGCGACCGACAGAAAGGCAACCAACGTGGGACTGGGGGAAGGTGGTCCGGTCATACTTATTTTTCCTACAAGACCTTCTGCACTAATTTTAAACCTTCTTTCATGTGAATATTATGTTTTATAACGTTTATCATTTAATCATCGCTATTTTCAAGAGCTGCTAACATTCTACAAGACTCTACAAAAGGGTAAAGCTTTTTCTTTTATCAATAGTACAGCCTGCTTCGCTTCCCGTCTCGAGGTTTTGGTCCGCTTTGTTGCCCCAATTGTTACTCTTCTTGGCCGCAATGTTCGGTAGTTTGTTCATTGTTTTAATTAGGATGCATTGCTGTGCCCACTCTGAGAGGCTAAATCGGTTATCTGGGTACTGATTGAGGTCGCATGAGCTGCATTCCCACCTTGCACTGCGTTTTGTCCACTTGTAAGCAAATCACATCGTAGTATCAACAAGCAACACCTTCCGTACATGCAATAGATCTTACACCGTCAAATACAGCTTTCTCTTAATTGGTTTTCCTCCATTTTAATTATGAGCTAGGTTTGAAGACAAGAACACGAGGCGCATAAACCTGTGTGATGGTGTTCGTGTGGTCATGAGAAAACTTGAGCACCTTTCACAAGCCTATATATTTTTCCCTAATTATGTGGTGTAGAAAAGTGTCGTTAGCTAGGCTGGTTAGTTAGAATGCGTTGTGTGATGGTGACAGGATTTGCATCTCCCAATATACTTTTCTCTAATCGTCCTCTCTCTCTCTCTCTCTCTCTCTCTCTCTCTCTCTCTCTCTCTCTCTCGTCTAATTCCATGGTGAAAAGCAGCGTCGTTTGCTCGTTAAGTTAATCAGAACATTGGGAAGATAAGTGTGTATGTGCATGTTTGTGTAGATTATGGTAATGAGAGAACATTTCGTGCTCTGGTGTCGTTACTAATTAAGTTAGAACGCAATAATATTAAAAAAGGAACTTCGTGTCGATGAGAGGACACGCGCACGAAGTACCTTATTTCTCTTGTGTTCCAGGTGTTTCCTTCTTCAGAGAACATAAGAATATAAGAGAAGCTAAAATAAATCTGAAAACCTACACGTATCAGATCTTATATAAAACCTGCACACTCATCATCCACATATCCTTGTCAATATCTTCATTTCATCTTCTTTTAAAAGCTCCCTAACGATTCAACGACAATAGCCTGTTTACCGAGTCTATTTCAACCATCCGCCACTCTGACTGAGGATTAATATTTTTCTATAGGCTTAGCAAAGTAAAGGCCTAAAGATTTGTTGTTATTTGAAATCCACGCGTATCAGCCCGTATCTTGTATTACAAGTAGGACTATAATCATTTTACTAGTTAATGATCGGTGCAACATTAACTAGATAAGAGAACAGCATATCTGAAAACTTCATCGATTGCCCCCCAAAAATGATTAAATAAAGATTCATTCAACTTCGAAATAAAATTAAATGTGTAGACAAGTTAAAATCCGTATGTTGTCGCTCTAGAATAGACCTAAATTCACCACACGCTATCATAAACAGACCAATAAATTTATCGCATCAAGAAAAAGAAAATTTGGAGACTCTTCATAGTGCTGTCCTTGCAAGTGATCATTAAAGGAATGGATGGCTTGCAGTATGGCGCGGGGCAGACCAACCAAGCCAAGTAAAATCCCCGTGTGCCACCCTGCACCACAACACAACACTGCATGACTCTGTTGTTGCCAAAGTAAGACTAGGCCACAGACAGACAAACTTGGCACCTTCCTGGTCAACCACGCGATGAACCAGTGCCATCGTGTTTAGGCCTCACTGCTCCGACCCTGCCCCGAGCTTCCCAACACACAGGGACAAAATACGGACACATACGGTACTGCAAGGAGAAATATACAGTCTACTATGTACGTACACCTGCCGATCTTGTAAACACTAAACATAACATGCATAACACTGGTGATGTAGCCACTACCCTTTGCACTTAAGAGGAAAAAAAGTAGCAGATTTAAGTTCGATACAGTTGGATTTTGAATAGGAAATATTAGGAATTGATTGGTAAATAGTGGGAAAGACTTTAAAGTGAATACGAGGCTTTCACTGTGACGGATTAGGATGATAAATTTTGAGTGAATGTTCTGATCAAGTGTATTCTAATCCTGCTACTCTTATTTTTTTTTTTTTTTTTTTTTTTGTCCTCAAGCCAAACAACACCCAGCAAGTGTTATATATAAAACGCTTCTGCTTCATCGTGTGTCCTTTCAACGACACTCCACGTGTACATACAAGACAAACAATCAGGTAACATAATTTGAGCTTATTCTCACGTAACATCTCTCTTTTGTATATCTATTAATGTATTTGTCTACACATTTATTTATTTTTCATTGCTCTAGACACGCTTATAATTTTCATAAATCTCATTTACCCATCTAGACGTACTTTTATCCGTCTCTTCTCGCTCATTATCGCAATGTTTAGATATGTGTTAGCATTTCCTTTCATAACGTGCATTTATTCATTTCTTCATCTATCTACGGATCTATTTTATTTTTCAAGCAGGCTTATCATGGCAATAGACAAACAGACCGACATAAAAAGAGACATACGAATAGTACTTAGTAAATGTATACATAGAGATAGACAGACAGATAGAAGATAAAACTAGTGCTTCCGTCCATTGGTGTGTGTGTGTGTGTGTGTGTGTGTGTGTGTGTGTGTGTGTGTGTGTGTGTGTGTGTTTCATGCATGTATATGTGCGTGTCTAGCCATGTACCATAATTCACCACGGTCGCCTGCTGGTCACCCAGCCAGCATTCCCATTACGGAACGAGCTCAGAGCTCATAGACCGATCTTCGGGTAGGACTGAGACCACAACACATTCCACACACCGGGAAAGCGAGGCCACAACCCCTCGAGTTACATCCCGTACCTACTTGCTGCTAGGTGAACAGGGGCTACACATTAATAGGCTTGCCCATTTGCCTCACCGCTTCCCGGGACTCGAACCCGGGCCCTCTCGATTGTGAGTCGACCGTGCTAACCACTCCACTACCGTGTGTGTGTGTGTGTGTGTGTGTGTACGCTACTGCTAGCGTGCTTGCATAAAAGAAACTTGCGGACTAATTCATAACGCCTATACATAGACTCGTGTAGAAAATAAAGCATGTTTATGAGAGAGAGAGAGAGAGAGAGAGAGAGAGAGAGAGAGAGAGAGAGAGAGAGAGAGAGAGAGAGAGAGAGAGAGAGAGAGAGAGATTCTTTGAAAAGGAGAATGGAGACTGGGGAAGAAAAGACGAAAAAAAAAATAAGAATAAAAACAAGGTGATAATTTGCTAGCCATCGCTTCTAGGAAGGGCTGCGAGTCTACCGGCCTGAGAGAAAATGAGAGCAGACTACCTACCACCCATGATGAAGACAACTCACATAAGCCACTGCGCACTCCACACACACTTCATCTCTAAGTTTGGCATATCTTGACTTGCTGCTTACTTAAGATTTCGCATCACTGCGTTCTGAACTGAGTCTTGAATATCTTTCCTGTTTCTTTTTCTTTTTGTTTGTTCTCGTTCAGAAATTTGGCTTTATATTTCCACAAGTACTTTAAAGATAATTTGTATTTCATACTATTTAACAGTGTATTTTCTATTTCCTGTATCTTCTTAGCAATGCAAATATCTTACATCTTACACGCAATTTCAGACGAGCACACTTTAAGTCACCTGCAGCTTTTCGTATTACCTGTGCATCGACAGTGATCAACGGAAGCTGATGCAGGTAGCGGCCGGCACGTCCAGACATCCATAAACATCACCAGCATGACAATACTCAGTGAAAAGATAAGGCTGAGCTGCGTGGGGTGCGAGTCGTGCGACACAACAACAAGACGGTGGCTTGATGTAGAGGCGATTAATTTCTGCCAGCCACCACTACCCCTATCAATGCCATTCACTCAGCCAATCAGCAAACATCCTCTCCTTGACTCCAACCAACGAGGGGACGAATTTCAAGCCGTCATGGCGGAGGCGTGGCAAAGTAACCCGCTGCCCAATAAATGATCAAGGTTTTTAGGACGTGCTCGGAGGCCTCGCCTTGCTTCGCTTCGCCTCGCCTCGCCTGCCTTGACGCGCCGAGTAGGGACGCATCCCACAAAAAGGAAAACACTGAATGAGTTAATGTTTATGTGGCGGCAGGTCCAGAGCCAAGAGCAAGGGACACCGGGAAGCCTCCTTCAAGCGCAGTGTGGTGACGGCGTGTGCAGTGACAGGTGGGCGTTGCTTTGCTGTGTGTGTGACTGTGCCGGGTGAGAGAGAGAGAGAGAGAGAGATTGCTGGCGGGGACGGCGAGACGCGATAGCGTACTTTGAGTTTCTGTTGATGAGCTGAAGGGCAGATTAACCGCGTCTCACACCTCTTCATCTCCATCTTCATTTCAGGTAACGCGAGAAGGGAGAGCAAATGCACAAAGTTTAGATAATATGAGAGACGCTTTTGAGATAATGAGTGATGGTCTCTCAAAGTGTTAATGAATGTTAAGGTGTTGAGGAGCAGGTAAGCTGCATCCTACACCTTTTCTTTCCCCTGCCACACAACATATGAATGTCTCCAGCAGGATATTTGTGACCAAGGAGTTACTCTTAACTGTCAGTCTTCTGCACCTCCGTCAGTGTTACTTTCTCGGACTTTCAAATGACACTGCTACACTCCGATACTACTAGTGTGTCCAGCTGCCAGTATAATGTTAAAATCCATGAACTTAATCAAACGTATACATTCCCAATGAAGAAATCCGCCTTTTATGCTCTTTTTAGTGTTTGCCTTGTAGTTGTACGTATGTTATATAATTTTTTCATCAAATTTACAATCAGCAAATTCACCTGCCTATTTTTATTTATTTATTTATTTATTTATTTATCTATCTATCTATCTTTACAAGCGTTTGGCTCGTTGGGATGGTGTAGGGGAAGGACAATATATGGAGAGAGTGAGCACGTTGTTTTTGCTATTTGCGTTCTTTTGAATCTTTGTTCCTTGTGATCTCAACTTGGCGAGGTGACCAGCGCAGCGAGAGCCATCACGTGGAGTGGCTCTCTCGATCTTCCCTTTCCTTGCGATGTGTCAAGTTTCATGCCTTCAGTACTGGGACGCATTTTTACCATGAGTTTGGGTATGATTACACGATTATATTTACATTATAGAGGTTTGAAGATGAATGGCCAGAATCATCACTTATTTAATCCCCACATGAGTTCCTGAAGCAGTATAAAATCACTAAATAGTGAGCAGAATGAATATGGAAGAGCATCATTGCACTGAAGGGGTTAAGAGTCACCTAACGCGTCCTTTCTTGTTGTACTAAAAGCTGGCGGGGACGATGGTACCATATAGTCACCCATTGTCTTGTTCTCGTGTGTCTTGTATTCTGTTAGACATGTTTTGTTGAGTCTCAGCAGCGGTTGTCTTGTTATTGTCTCTCACCACGACAATTTTCTAAGGGCACAGGAACGACTACCCGGGTTTTCATGACAGTTTCTCCTTTTAATCAAGTGGAAATATTCCCAATCCATCGCCAGAATCATGAAAAAAAAACCACGAGTATCTTCAAGTAGAGCCTTTATAAAGTAGTGATGGTGAGAGAGAAGCGTTTCAGAACACCAGCTACTGTCTCTCCTCAATGTTTCCTTTCTTTGTTCTTCAGATTTTTTTTAGCTTCCTTCCTCCTCCATATCATCTTAAAATACTGCACATTTCAATTCAACTTGCATGGAAATGAAGGCAGAATTAAGAAATAAAAAATCTGAAAGAGAGAGAGAGAGAGAGAGAGAGAGAGAGAGAGAGAGAGAGAGAGAGAGAGCAGTCATGGAAGGAAGCATGACAAGCATAAAGACGAACATTGGGGAGAATCATGGGCGACGTACTGATCATGCCAGAGACTACAGTGACTGCAGCACGTGGAAGACTATTGAGGTGACGTGCTGGGTAACCTTGACAAAATCGCCACCACCATCACCACCTCCGTCGGTCAGACACTAACCTAAAACCTGACCCACCATTACGCAAGCCAGTCATCCACGCCTCTCTCTCTCTCTCTCTCTCTCTCTCTCTCTCTCTCTCTCTCTCTCGTCACGATAAAGTAATCACGAAGTTACAAACGAACACCAGGGAAAAGAAATATTACGTCTGTTTGGACTTTTTTTTTTCTTTTCTTTATATTTGTTTGCTTTCTTTCCTGTCTAAATGTCTGTCTGGGCGTATGTTTGTTTGCCTGTTCCTGCGTCTGTTTATTTGCTTGTCTACCTTTTTTTTCTACCTGCTTCTCTCTCTCTCTCTCTCTCTCTCTCTCTCTCTCTCTCTCTCTCTCTCTCTCTCTCTCAGGCGTCCCCAGTTTAAAGATAAATGCTCGCGCTGTGTCCTTCTCGCCCTGAAAGCACCCGTTTTCTGCAAGCCGTTTATGCTGGGATCACTACAGCTTTTTTTTTTTTTTTTTTTTTTTTCTACGACGGGCCAGTTTTCTGCGATTGCATACGACTGTCGTAACGATTGGGAGCATTTCACAGCAAGAAGGACACGCAAAATGAAGGACGTCCACCTTCGTGGGGGTCTGAAGGTTCACTCCTCTGGATACAAACTTAACCTTGAAACACCCATCACAGTGTTTAGTTCACAAGGGCACGTGTCTCTCAGCCAAAGTACACACACACACACACACACACACACACACACACACACAAAATTGCATTAAAGTCCTATCATATACATACCTCAAGCATTAGTCCTGTTTCTTAATTGTTATCTAACATCACTTTCGCTTGCCATGCCTTTCTCTGACCTCTCTCTTCCTTCCTTCCTTCCTTCAGTCCCTGTCTTACACTACCTCTGCCAGATCTAATCTCCTTCACCTCCTTTCTTTATGCATATCCCCTACCTAACCTAACCTTCTCCGTGTGGGTTGATTTACACGTCACGATTTATGGCCTGTGATGTAAATCTATTAAAATCCCTTGAGGTAACACGTCGCTTTAGCTAAAAATAAATAAATGAATAAAAATAAAGGTAAAAAGCTGAACAAAAAAAAATCTAAAAAGGGATAGGAAAGCAGCTTCATCAAGATAAGAGTAGCCGTCTGTACCTACTGCAGATATTGTGAAGGTGAGAGGTAAGGCTGGCAATAGTCACATGTCTGCTGGGTGCTGGTGAAAGGCGAAAAATGAGACAGCCAGGTAGATAAAGGTAAGCGTATTAACTCATAGAGAAGGTTAGATGAGAGAGAGAGAGAGAGAGAGAGAGAGAGAGAGAGAGAGAGAGAGCAGCTGGGCACATCACTCGACGGTTTAACTTCCACGAAAAAAATAAAATAAAAATAAAGTATGTTTGAGTGTGTGGCAGCTATGAAAATATCAGTTAGACTTGTCACACACTCGGACAAACACAGGAAGTGGTTATGTACTTTCTTTTCTGGAAATTTAAGTAACCCGAATGCCCTGCGCCTCCGCCTCCCCTCTCTCTCTCTCTCTCTCTCTCTCTCTCTCTCTCTCTAAGCACTACTAATACTGTACTGTAAGCATCCCCTCCACCAACAATGACAACAACACTTTCCCACGACAATGACGTACAGGTAAGACAAGTGACGAACCTCAATTAGCCCACCCTAACCTTGAACAGCGCCTGTAGGTTCAGTCTAGCTTTGTCAAACACGCAGAGGCTTCATGCTCTCCTGGTTTATGCATTCAACTTCTTATTCTTCAATGTTAGTGGTGATAGTGGGTTATTTATTCTTGACATTCTCTCTCTCTCTCTCTCTCTCTCTCTCTCTCTCTCTCTCTCTCTCTCTCTCTCTCTCTCGGGGTCACACTCGCTTTCACGTCATAAATAACTACAAATAATTATTAGTTAAATTCAAGATCGCGATCGTAAAACAATTTTTTTTATAATGCAGTGTGTGTGTGTGTGTGTGTGTGTGTGTGTGAGGGTTTTTGTTGAACACGCCCACGGTATGATCAACAAATCAGACGATACGAAGTTGAAGCTGCCAGCCTAAATACGTCAAACACTCACTGTTCTCCTTGACAACAATAAAAGCAAAGTTTTACACACACACACACACACACACACACACACACACACAGTCTACTCCGTCTGTATTACAAATGGAGTGACACGTGCAAGAGACTCATACCTTCCTATCCCTTTCCAGCATTAACACAAGGAGCCAATCAGTGAGCGAGGACCCACTACAAGTACCTATTGGAAGATCGGCGACATGAGCAAGGCACAGAACCGCTCCTCTGCAGGGCGGCCCAATCATGCCCCAGCCAAGGCCGAGGTAATCAAGCTGGCGGCGCAAGGGAAGGACAAGATGGAGACGAGAAATGTACAGGATAAGACAAAGGACGGTATGCAGGCTAAAAACGTTACTAAGGACGGTAAGACCACGGACAAGACTATGAACGGTAGACAGAACAAAAACGGGACTCAGCAGGAGACGCAACACGTACTGAACAAGACGGAAATACAACAATCCTCGCAGGATAGCCCAGTGAAAGGCGCAGCCCAACATAATGGTCAAGGAACGCCTGCTCAGGATTCCTCTCAAGGCAAAGACGCGATGCTAATGAATACAAAAGACACTCCTGGTCTGAAGGTCATCTTGCCAACCCCTACTGATGTCAGCGGAGAAGTGCACGTGGATCAGAAGCTAAATAGTCCACAAACAAAGAATCCAGTAGTAAATAATCTCCAACTAAAGGATGCAGTGCTAAATAACTCACAAACAAAGGATGACGTTAGTGTTGGAGAAGTAACGGAAGGGGAAATGAAAAGTATGAGTAACGGACCTATAGAAGTTAATGTAAATGACTTACTAAAGGACTCTGGGCTAGAAAATGAGTCAATAAAGGGTGATGAGGGACAATGGAATCAGGAGAAACAAAATAGGAAGGTCACGATTCAACAAAATACGATCGCAAACTGCGCTGACATAACAACTGGGCAGCAGGAGAAAGCAGAAAGCGAAACAAGTGATAAGACAGCAATGGAAGCTCGAGAAACTACTATAACTGACGTGAAAAGCCAAACAAATCAAGAAAACCAAAGTGCAAATTCCGAAACAGACTTAGAACAGAAAATAGCTGTGTTAGAAGACAAAGGTGACGATGGCCAGCGCAGTGAAAGCGAGGGGGAGACAAGGAATCTCAGACTGAGAAGCAACATCCAGAACGCACCCGCGCCCAACAGACAAAGACGGAACAAGACGCGACACAGGCAGACCTCGGAAGACGACTCTGATAATGACTCGGACGACCATTTAGCGATGGACAATGCGTTAGTGAGACACCTCCTCCCCCACATGAGTCCCGCCCTCTTGCCTAAAGCCATGCAGCCACTAAGAGAGGCACGAGATTCCTCCTCCAACTCCTCCGTGAGTATTCTATCTCACTGGTCTTCATTCCCACTTAGTTCATAATATCAGTCCGACATGTGTGGTTTGACTTTGTACTGCTCACACACACACACACACACACACACACACACACACACACACACACACACATCCTCCTCCTATTGTGAGAAACCGACACGAAATAAAATTTTAATGTCCATACGCAAAGTTGTCACACACACACACACACACACACACAGAGAGAGAGAGAGAGAGAGAGAGAGAGAGAGAGAGAGAGAGTCAAGATTCTCAAAATTCCCCAAAATGGCCAAATTTTTACACATACATTGAATTAAACATAATATAGTATATCTTACACGATTTTGACCTCAGTACATTCAAACATGGTGAAAAAAGAACCACAATTTTTGCTGCCCATAACTTACACCAACCTACGAAAAATATAACCACACACTTCTCTAGGGCAAAAGGTAATGAAAGTGCTGATAACAGTAATAATAAAAAAAATTAATTAATATACACGATCAGACAACATTCCTCCACTAAGCTATCCAATAACAAAGATAGTAACGATGAAAACTGACATGAGACGCTTTGGAAATCCTGCCAATGTTAACAAGTCATCACACTAGAGGACATAATTGACCTAAGTACCAATACACTTCTCTGTTTGCCTGTTTGTTATGTGCCTTTGTTATACAAGTTACATATATATCTTTGCACCGTTGTATTATTTTTGAGGATTTGAATATTTATAATTTCCTTTATCGCCTTTGTTTGTTGTTTTGCACAAGGAATTTACGATCACTCAAGTTTAATATTGCATGTTATAAATTACTGGAATATTCATAACGTATTCATAGTTGATAAGTTTGAATTTTAATGAAAGCACGTTTGCTGATCCTTTAAACATTTAACACATGACCGTCTATATCAGTGCATTGGTAGCTACATATTAGTATTTATCCTTACCTATATTCATTTTTTTTTCTTTACTCACTAACTACTAGAACCATTCTTTTACTGCACACACAAGCAATAAATAACCACCACTACTAACACTATGAACAATGATATGTAATAATACACCACCCATCAATCTGGAGGACTATATAAGCATAATGCAAGTCTTTTCCCCTCAATCTCACTTACAACTGGCAACGTGACGCTACACTAACATCAAACACTAATAAGTAATAACAAGGACCACGCATCATTCTGGAGATCTACACCCTATTCTCTTTCCCCGCACTGGTCACTCACAACCGACCACGCGAAGCAGGACGAGGAGCAGCAAGCGCAACCCAAGAAACTATCCCTCAACGTGATCAAGGAGTCATCGGAGGCCAGCGACGCGGAGAGTGATGAGGAACCTATGGCCCCGCCCCCCACTGCGCTGGCTTCTATGCGTCGTCATAGCTTCCACCAATTCCCGGCGCCGCCCACCAAGAGTCAGTCCAAGGTAAGTATAGCATCGGCAAGAGAGAGAGAGAGAGAGAGGGGGACGGACGCGAAGACAGTTTGGGGTCGGCGGCAAAAATTATTAACACCATCATTACTATTATTAACCTGAGCGGTGAGCGAACATTTATATTTAACACCCAAAAAGGAAGGTACGCCTGTCCCCGCTCCTAACACACACGCACACATACTCCCACGTGGCGTCCCCAGAAGAGGTCTGAAAAATTCTTCGTTTTTTCACTTTTCGCTTTAAATTATTAGCCTCTGACACGAGATACGATTATTTTACAAAGTTAAAGAAATCAGTAATGAACACTTGGTTTGAATTTAGATCCATAATTTTAAATATTTCTGGGTTTAAATATTGACTAGTTAATCATGCTGTAGATAGAATTATAGGGATTTTTAATAGACTTTTGCATCTTCAGTAAAATAAGAGCGGTAAATGGGCAAGCGGGAGGAGGTGGGAGGACAGAGAGGGGAGGACACTTGGCCACCCCAGCTCTCGTCTCGGTGCTTTCCCTCCCACCCTGCACCTTCAAAAAAAAAAAAAAAAAAAAAAAAAAAAAACTATGAGAGAATCATCTTTTAGGGTCCATAACTGAGATATTACAAAATCAAATGTCTAACAGTCACTCTAGCTGATATTTAGTGAGTTGAAAGGGAAATCTTCCGTGTTACAGAAAGCAGAGAAAGTTCGAGCGCTCCTACAGGCGGTGGAGGAAGAGGAACTGGAGAAGATTAGCAAGAAACTGGGCGATAAATCAAAGTAAGTAAAATGTAAATTTATTATAAGGTTGCCATACTTTCGGATTTTCACGGATGTCGAAATTTGCCAATAAATAAATAAATAAATATATATATATATATATATATATATATATATATATATATATATATATATATATATATATATATATATATATAATGTGTGACCACAAATTTGTGTACCTTGTATATCTTGGAGAATCAAATGTTAAAAGGATGAACTTGTAATGAAAAGCACGAACAAGTAGGTAAGGTTTTCCTTATCTGAAAAAAAAAAATATTGTGACTATTTAGAAAATTGCAAAAAATCCAATAAAAAACTTAATTTGTCCATCTAACTAGTATTGTCCTTTCGCTCATAACTTGGCAATGTGTTTGGCGTCACCGCGTCACCAGCAGGTCCTTGTGATTGCTTTGAGCAGCACACGTGAGGAAACCAATGGTGACTCATTTGTCTGAGTCTGGCAGGCGGTGTGGGGGTAAGGTGTCGATGCTATTATTACTACACTCAACCAGTGGTATTGTGCGTTGGCGTTGGACTGAGTGAGTAATCTTGAGTGAATAAAGACGAACGAGGAGTGAGCATGAGTGAGGGGGTGGAAGTGGGAACCCATTGCGGTAAGCGTAGCGGTTTCCGGTCAAGCTCTCTCAATATATCTAAACACACACTTTATAATTATTTATAACTTCATATGGTGGTTGCCAGCCAATGAGCGAGCCAAGGAACCCTAACTCTTCCGTCAGCAAGGCCAAGGGTGCAAGGATGCCTCTCATTCCCGGTGGCTAAATCACGCTTCTATTATTATCGCCGAGGGAAGACAGCTATAACAGTCCTCACCTTGGCAAATGTAGTGCTACTACAGCTACACCCTCCCCTCGCCCTCAGTGCAAAGCAAAGGGTCGAGAGTAGAAGGTGTGCGTCCCTGTAACGGGGGAGTGACAAGTGGAAAGACAGAGCTAAGTGTAACTTCGTTTTCTTAATACTGTAGAAAAGTGTAGATAAAAGACGGAAAGTAGTCATAGTCAAATAAGCAGACGTCAGCTTTTGAAACAGAAAATAATAGAAAAAATGTAAAAAGCAAAGCATTGCAGAGGAAAACTAAATATTGAAATGAACTAAGCATAGCAAGAACAAGATAAATAGGAGCACACTGAACTCACCAATATAACCAATTGAACTTTGACCTCTGCTGGTGCTGGACGAACACACTAACAAGTCATCTTAACCCGCAAAAGTGTCGGGCACCACGTTTCTCCAAGACGAGCGGGAGAGGCACACGGCTCCTGACAAGGGCTGTGCCTCTCCCATGCCTTGTCACGCACCTTCACAATCCCACCCAGACACAACCTACCAATCCCAAAGCGCCCCCACCATCACCAACTCCCCCTTTACCTTTCCTCTCCCTTCTACCACCGCCACGCTCTCGCCCCTCTCGTCCCCCTCTACAATATCCAGTGCCTCACATGTTCCCTCTTCGCCCATGTCCATGCTCCTCAGAAGAAGCATCTCCTACAACTGCAGGGAGTAAGTATAAAGGCTTGTTGGTTCTGTGGTCGAGTGTCAAGGAGCGGAGTGCCAACCTGATTTTCGTACGCATTAAAAATAGGTTATCGATCTGTTTGTAGCGTTTTGGGTATTTTTCGTCTTATTATTATTATTATTATTGCCACGCCCCTTTGGATTATCATGGAAATAATAAGAGAGGATAGCCTGGCCATGGGAGGTTTACCAGGATTATGAGAGGCTAACACGAGCCTGACATGTTACCAATGGGACCACCAGAATTGCAAGTGTTCCCTGCTAAAGCACCAATACCATTTACGATACGCCTCCACATATCCTATGCCTACAGCACCATAGTAATAAATTCTCCCTCTTCCTTGTAAATAATAAGAGCACCATTACCATATAATACACTGTAACTGAATATAAAGTATACCTTAAATTGATAAGAGCATAATCAAAGTTCCAATGAATGTTGTTTAGTGTTTATTTGCTATGTATTGCACTGTCTTTTAAAACACAATATTCTTTTCTTGGCAGTTTGGTCAAACAACACCTTGGCCATGTGGAGAACCGGTTGTTTGAGATGTTTGGTGATGAGGAAAAGAGGACCATCAACATTAACAAATTTCTTATGGTTAGTACAGGAATGTCTGTTTTTCGTGTGTGTGTGTGTGTGTGTGTGTGTGTGTGTGTGTGTGTGTGTGTGTGTGTGTGTGTGTAATTCAACTCGGTCGCCTGCTGTTCACCCAGCCATTCCCCATTACAGAGCGAGCTCAGAGCTCATAGATCGATCTTCGGGTACGACTGAGACCACAACACACAACACACACCGGGAAAGCGAGGCCACAACCCCTCGAGTTACATCCCGTACCTATTAACTGTTAGGTGAACAGGGGCTACACATTAAGAGGCTTGCCCATTTGCCTCGCCGTGCCGGGACTCGAACCCGGCCCTCTTGATTGTGAGTCGAGCGTGCTAACCACTACACTACGCAGTGTGTGTGTGTGTGTGTGTGTGTGTGTGTGTGTGTGTGTGTGTGTGTGTGTGTGTGTAATTCACCTCGGTCGCCTACTGGTCACCCAGCCAGTCTTTTCCATTACGGAGCGAGCTCAGAGTTCATAGATTGATCTTCGGGTAGGACTGAGACCACAACACACACTACACACACCAGGAAAGCGAGGCCACAATCCTTCGAGTTACGTCCCGTACCTATTCACTGCTAGGTGAACAGGGGCCACACATTAAGAGGCTTGCCCATTTGCCTCGCCGCTCCAGGACTCGAACCCAGCCCTCTCAATTGTGAGTGGAGTGTGCTAACCACTACACTATGCAGTGTGTGTTGTGTCTGTGTGTACACAACCATTCTGATCAGCTTTTTCTTTTTCTCTTTTATTAATGATCCCCTTATTAGTATGAGACAGATTTGATAAACTCATGTCATTCTAGAAATCAAGCTACTAGTTATTCCTGGTTATTCAGGAGCACCACCTTTTAAAAGGGAATCTTTATGGTATTCTTATCCTGTAGTATTGAACAACACTGTTTTTCTCCTGGTACAGGGGCTGACTGCAACAGGCATGCGGCCATCTGATCCCCGCTTGAAACAGACAAAACAGAACCTCAAGAAGCTGCAGGATCAAATGGGCAGCGAGTTTGTTTCACTTGATATTGACTATGAGACTTTTATGGGGTATGTATTGCATAGTACAAGAGAGAGAGAGTGTTGAAGGTGTCTGTAGAATAAGTAAAGAAGTCTCTGAGTGATTAGTAATGCATCACTCAACTCATCCTCCTCTGTCTCCCGCCCTCAGCATCATCTCAGAGAACCTGGAGATTGTGGTGAAGGCTTTCTCAGCAAACTTCGTCATCCCAGACTTTCAGGGCTTCTGCAAACAAATGGAGGAAATCTATAACAAATGCTATGCCAACCACTCCGGCAAGGTAACGACTTGCTTTTCTTGCTTGTTACACCTTTTTTCCACTCCTGATGTTCATTTCCTTGGTGTTATCCCTATATTTTAGTGATCTGTCCATTTGAAGATTCTATGGTTGTCACAGAAATTATTAAGGACTACGAAAGGTTATTCCCTCTCACTTTTAGTCAATAACTTTCATTCCTTATTGAATATTGTCACAAATCAAAGATAGTTATTTTCTTTCTACCCAGTCAACAATTTTCATTTATCTTTCTAGGATCTTACTTTCTTTTAGCTTATAGCTGAGAATGTATTTCCAACAGCCAGCACAGTACATCCCACAACTGGCTCGCTATGACTCCAAGTCGTGGGGAATGGCTATATGTACTGTGGATGGCCAGAGGTTCTCCCTTGGTGATGTGGAGGTGCCTTTCACCATACAGTCCTGCAGGTGGGTCCTCAGCATCCCTCAGTTAGATTCAGGTCACCAAACATGGATTTTCCGCCTGGTCCTCTCTTACTACTATGGTACCGTAGATGGGCGTCCTCTTCCTTCAAATTTGGTGCTCTCCACAACGCAGTAGTCAGTGGGGTGTTTCAGGATAATGCAATATGTTATCCATGTTTGTTGGCTTTTGTCTGGCAAGGGTAGGTGATGTGAAAAAATTGATAGCCAGTAGTATAGTACTGTGATGTATCTGTACCAGTAGCTCACATTAGTGCTAAAGATGTCCACCCTAAGGATGTAAACTTCTCTGGTTATAAGGATGAAATGGGACATAGTACAGGTTAATCCCAATATATGAATGACTCACTTTCCTTGAGAAAAATGGATAAATACCTAAATGAAAATTTTTCAATTAAAAAATTCATCATATTAACTAGTTACAGTTTTTTCTCATAAATTTTCAATATTTTTGTTATATATCTTTTTAAGGGTAATTATTTCCATTAATAAATCACAACAAAAAAATAAAGTATACCATTCATATATTAAGATACATGTGTACATGTTTCCATCATTTCCTGTGATTGTTTGTTTGAATGGATTTTATAATTGTTTGCGTGTGCTTTTCCTCATAGTGCATCTTTTCCTGTTCATAATGAGAGGACAGCAAAATAAAGTTGTCAATATTTCACTTTCAAATTGATGATTGTGCACTCATCATATTCAATTACTGGAGTGCATCACCAAAAACTGTCTGAATACCTGGATGATGTGACTCATAACATCTTTCACTACATACACTTTAAGCTCTGTTCAGAGTTATAATAGAGAGCTTGCCAGTTTGTGAAGAAATACCTTGCATATCTTTAGCATTATGATATACTGAGGGATTCCCAACACTTACCATCAAGACAGACTAAGCAAAGTCCTCCTGCCCCACCATCTATTGAGTTCCCACACTTCTTTATCCTCTTAGATTCCTAAAACAATGAATCTCTTAATTTTTTTGCATACTGTTCTAGATGCATTTAATTTTTCCACTGTACTTTAAGCAATTTGATATTCACGTTTGTTAGAGGTAGTATGCAAACCTTTAATGCTCACCATTATAGTGACTCTACTAACTTCCTTCCCTTTAAGCCTCACAAGCAGCACATGAGTCTAGGATGCTCATGTGTGTTGATAGCTATACAGTCTTTGTGTTTTACATAAGTTTCTGAAGTTGAGAGTTTGTGTTGTGTGACATTTTTCTTTTGGTGGCCTGCCACAGCAAACCTTTGACTTACGCCACCGGCCTGGCTGTGAACGGCTGTGATTACATGCACAACTATGTCGGGATGGAGCCCTCGGGACGCTACTTCAATGAGCTGGTCCTTGATTATTCCAGTGAGTAGCGGCAGGGATGAGAAAAAGGGAGATGCATGTGCATGGCTGTGGCAGTGGGTGGGAACTAAAAGGGTGTTGGAGAGTGATATTGTGTCCAGCCTTTAGAGTCCTTCACCAAGATGCCTCTTTTCTTCATGAGAAGCCTGAACCCTTGTGGTGCTCAATTGAGTAACATCAATATTAATTACATATTGAACTGACAACAAGAGAGGATGTGGAGAGAGGCACAGCACAATATCACACATGGTGAGGTACATGTATCAGCAAGACAAACAGAAAGTCAGATGGACAACCAGAAAAGAACAAAAGGTAATTACTGTGTAAGGCAAAGAGTCATCAAGCCAGACAGCAGAAGTGAGCAGCAGGAGAAGGTAACATGGCCCTACTCTCCCCCAGCTATGCCTTCATGTATGCGGCAGCGGTGGGATTGCTAAAGACTGAGAAGGTTCACTCTCACGTGGGTATGGAGCCTTCGGGGCGATACCACAACGAACTGTGTCTCGACTATGACAGTAGGTCCATTGCTGACTGACCTCCCTCTTGCTGCTTTCCTTCCTCTTTTATCCTTCTCTGAAAGTTATGGAAATTTTTACCCTGTGGTCAGTTTGGCAAGTTTGATCTTGGCTCATGACAGTTCCTCAGTGAGAGAGCTAACACTGCATTGTAAAACATAATGGTACCATAAAAACCAGCCTCCACCAATATAATGAATTCTTAATTTTCTCTTACTCTAATTGTCTTTACATGAATTTTCTTTCTCTCTCTTTTCCTGTCAACACTACATTATTGTGCCTTCTCTTGGCTTTTTTTCCCCTTCATCTCTCTCCTTTTCCTCTCTTCATTCATTCATTTTTCCTACTAACTCTTTTCTTTTTTCATAATTTCTATCTTTGCCAAACCTTTCCTCCATTTCTTGCTTGCTTCAATGCTGATACTAATTCACTTGGCTTCAGATTCATTAATTAACCTGAATGAGAAATGTCAGATTCTTCATTCATTGTATACAATTTCAAGCTGCTATACATTTTTTAATTGTTACTGTAATATATCTTTTCATAAAACTTTGGACTTCACTAAAACTTGTACTAACAATTAATTACTGTTTATAAGTACTGTAGTTTATTATACAAGTGGTGGTGGTAGTGGTAGTAGTAGTAGCAGTAGCAGTAGTAACAGTAGTAGCAGTAGCAGCAGTAGCAGTAGCAGCAGTAACAGTAGTAGCAGTAGCAGCAGAAGTTGTGATGCAAAGAAAAAACATCTGAATAAAGTACAATGCCTTTGAACTTGATCAGGAATAGGTGTTTGGCAAGGGTTGTGCTTATATCATCAGCTGCACTCCTCTCCTCTCCACAGACAAGCCACACAACCCCATGATCAACTCAGGAGCAATAATGACAGCAGCTATTATTAAGGTGGGTTCATTTCTTGTTTGTGTTCCATATCAGCATACACAGACATCTTTGAACAGTATAATACATTTCACTGATTTCAATGTATAAATTTGCATCTTTTCTGGATTAAGTCAAGTTCATAATGTCCTATTTTCTATTCTAAATCATCATATTTTCACAGCCTGAACTTTCAGCAGCAGACCGGTTTGACTATGTGAGTATGATGATGATTACAAGTTCACTTCATACAAGCTTCCTTTCTTTACAAACTAATACAAAATAATAATAATAATAATATAATGGCAGTAGCATTCCACACATGAATTATATCTAAGTTTTGACAATACTTATTAGTATGATGACATGTGAATAAGAATTACGAGTAGTATAAACATTCACTTTGCTGTAACCTTCCACACACGAGTCATGTAAAAGTTATTGCCGATATTCAATGCTGTAATGACAAATGTACTGAAGTTATGAGTAAAACTTCTTGACCAATCACTCTTATGCTTCAGATGTTCAAGGTGTACAAGCGTCTGGCAGGAGAAGAGTACCTGGGATTCAACAACTCTGTCTTCCTCTCAGAGCGGGAGTGTGCTGACCGAAATTTTGCTCTTGCTTACTTCATGAGAGAAAACAAGTGCTTCCCTGAGAACCACAAGCTGCATGAGTCTCTGGATTTCTACTTCCAGGTTTGTTCTTATCAGCTTGTAGATGAAAGTGATGTAAACATAGGGAAGGCAGCTTAAGACACATTATATTGAGAAAGAGAGAAGAAAACTTAAGGGATGTAGACAAAGATATAGAAGGATAAGGAGTGAGAGAAGAAAGCTTAAAGAATGTAGACAAGAAGATGGAAGCTTAAGGAATGTACACAAGTTACGTTTCTATTCATCACTCAGTTATGCTTACTGAAAATTACTCACTCAAACTCATAGGAAATCATAACAAGAGGTTTCAGATAAAGAGATGTATCCTATTTCAACCCCTTCAGTACCATGACATGTTTCTTACTATTTGCTGATTTTACACAGCTTCAGAAACTTATGTGATGATTAAAATAACGAAGACTCTGGTCATTAATCTTTTGACTTCTATAGACCCTTCCTGATGTAAATAAAATTGTCTAATTACTAAAGGTAAAAATGTGTCCCAGTACTGAACACCCACATAATCATATGTTCTATTCCCTCCTCAAGTTATGCTCGCTGGAGATCACTGCAGAGTCTGGTGCAGTGATGGCAGCCACGTTGGCAAATGGGGGACTGAACCCGCTGACAGGCGACCCAGTACTGACCGTGGATGCCGTCAGGAACACCCTCACACTCATGCACTCCTGCGGCATGTACAACTATTCCGGACAGTTTGCTTTCCATGTGGGTGATTTGAATGTTCTCTGTTTCATCAATGTTTCATCTTGTATAAAATCAAAGTTACTGACACATCCACCACCATCACCACCACCACCACTACACTCCCTGCTATTCTCACCTGGTCCTGGTAGGTGGGGCTGCCAGCTAAGTCAGGAGTGTCTGGCTGTGTGCTCCTGGTCATCCCCAACACCATGGGTATTTGCCTCTGGTCTCCGCCCCTTGACACCAATGGGAACTCCTGTCGTGGCGTTCAGTTCTGCATGGTGAGTAAAGTACACCTTAGGGTTGTTATATATTTGACTAGTCAGTGTTGAGTCATATGTTACATATTTATTGTGATTTTGTTACTTTACTATACCAGGATAAGTTTAAGTGTCTGAATATATGAAAGTAAAGGAAGTTGCTAGAAGCCACCAGTGCTACATATTGCATGCCCTGCATGAAACGTACTGTACCTATCATCTATCAATTATCTAATTCCATGCTCTACAAGTCCTTATCAGGTTTTTTTTTTTTTTTTTTTTTGTCAACTTGCTTGGCATAGTACTAATATAATTACCAGTGTCATTAATGAGGTATGTGGTGTCATTACTACCAGCCTTATGGTGCTGCTGAATACTGCTTATCATTCATGTATGTGTTCATCACACTTTATCATTTTTATCTGCATAGGACAATCATTACAAAGACTCCTTAGCCATTTGATGCATAATGAATTGTGTGACACCTTAAATCAATGAAATACTCAATCTGTTAATCATTCAATTAGTATGTTAGCATTTCATATGAAGTGGTTCATCTCTGTGGTGCAGGAATTGGTATCTCGTTTCAACTTCCACAACTTTGACAACCTGAGAGGGTTCAACCTACCCAAGCAGGATCCGCGCACTGCCAAGATTGAATCCAAGGCACAGATTCTCTTTGACCTCCTCTTCTCTGCTGCTGCAGGGGACATGTCAGCCCTACGACGGTATAACCTATTATTTTTATCTTTGATATCATTACATGTTATTATCACCATTATGAGAATACACAAAATAAAGTACAAGCTCTCTATTTCTTACATGTTTTGCTTTACTCTGAAGTTCATAACCTATCTACTTAAAATATTAGAGAAATTCACTGCTTCTCTCTCGTCCTGAATTTTCTCATCGCCACATCCCACACACTAGTGTCCTCATCATTATCTGTGTTTGTGTCCTGGCAGGCATGCACTAGCTGGCACAGACATGCAGTCCAAGGACTATGATGGTCGCACAGCTCTCCACGTGGCCACCTCAGAGGGCCACGATGAAATAGTCAGCTTTCTGCTCAATAATTGTAATGTGGACCCTCTACCCAAGGTGAGTCGGGACCTGAAGAGCCTCACAATGTAGCTAGTCATGGTGTATTTTCTTTCCATTATAGAATTACTAAAATGAGGTAATTGGTGTTTCAAGTATTACTGCACTCATTTTAGACAATTTATTTAATAACCCTTTACATGTGAAGGATATTGATCAAGGCTACAAAAAAAGCTTAATGAAAAAGCCAAAGTAACCCTGTCACTTTCCACCACCTCTACCAAAGAATTCCTCTTAATTAACTGACTATCTGACTGACTGTCCCCAGGACCGATGGGACAGAACACCATTGGACGATGCTGAGAGCTTTGACCATCCTAAGTGTGCTAGGCTGATCACCAATTGTTGCAAGAAGAAAGGCATCAAGCTCCCAATATCATACAAGGAATATATGGAAATCAACAAGAAGCAAAGTGGGCCATTGGTAACAGTCAATGGCATCTAAGCATGTCAGCACATCAGGATCTGTCAATGGAAGGAGGTGCCAGTCACTCACTTATCAGCTGAAGCCATCATGGTATCAACCACATTAGGAGGTGCTACAGTGGCATCTGTTTATAGTGCAGTAGTCAATGAAGTAGCTACATAACAGTTTGGTATACAAATAAGCAGTCTTCAAAATTAGTAGGTGTTTTTTTTCTTTTCTTTTCTTTTAGATTATATTATATTATTATTATTATCATTATTATTGTTGTTGTTATTATTATTATTATTATTTTATTTTATTTACTTATTTATTTATTTATTTATAATTAATTAGGTAATTAATTAATTATATTTTATTTCATTTATTTATCTATTTATTTATATATTTCCTTATCTATTTATTTTCATATATTTTATTTACTTTATTTTTTTATTTATTTATTTATTTATTTTATAGAGAGCATTGGGGCCAGACTCACATTTCAAGGATTTCAATAAGGTATGTGATAAACGATCCTAAACCTATCTTGAGTGAGTTACCTTCCATGGATAATCTGTTTTGATCTTCCATCTCTTCCTTTTCATCTAAAATTTTCTTAAAACAGAAAAAAACATTAATCTTTGTCTTCCTTAAACCATGTATTCTACAGCAGTTGGTTTTCAATTACAGTGGACCCTTGGACTTTGAATACCTCAGACTTCAAACAAAAATTTCAATAAATTTTACCCTCGGAGATTGAACAAAATTTGAACTTCAAACAATCTGAAGGCAGTTCAGTCCAGGTGATGCTAGTGCCATTGGTGGAAGGTAACCATCAATTCCACGTTTGTTTTGAATAGTTCAGTTTTTATTTACTTAGGTAAAAATCTGGGGTCTGAGAACGGATTAAAATTATTTAAATTGTTTTCCTATGTGGAAAATGATTTCGGACTTTGAACAATTCCAGCATCGAACAGCCTTCTGGAATTAATCATGTTTGAAGTCTGAGGATTCACTATACAACATACGATAATTACTTTGCACGTTGAAAATCTTTCAAAGACAATTGTACAACACTTTGCAAGAAAAGTGGAAGAGGTTATTGAGAGAGAGAGAGAGAGAGAGAGAGAGAGAGAGAGAGAGAGAGAGAGAGAGAGAGAGAGAGAGAGAGAGAAAGTTAAAAAGTTGACAAATTAAAAACTTTGAGGTTCTTTTATACATTACTATTATCATTATCATTATTGTTGTTATTATTAGTATTGTTTTTATTATTATTATTATTATTATTATTGTTATTATTATATTTTTTAAACTTTATCTATTTTCAGTATCTTTTGTAGTAATATTATTTAATAACTTGTTCTGCTGGGCCAGGTATTGTATGTGAGAGATATGATTTTTATAAGAAAAATAATATATGAACATTTTTAAAGAAATTTATTGATTTTCCTGGCTGGGGTATGTATGTGAGGGGAGGGTGCATGATTTTCCCTTTTAATGGGTTAAGCTTTAAAGGACTTACTTTTTGAGGAAATTACCTCAAAAACTCAAACTCCCTTCAAGACTTAAGGCAGGTGACCAAAAATATCTCCAATAATTTTACTTTATCTTTCCCTCCTTTATTTAATCCTAATGGCACCACTGCCATTTCATCTGTCTGTAATGCTGAACTCTTTTCTCAAACCTTTGCTAGCACCACCAACTTGGATGATTCTGGGCCTGTCCTGTTCTCTCCTTCTCCCTCTGACTATTTCATACCTTCAATTTTAGTTCTTCGTAATGATGTTTTCCATGCCCTCATTGGCTTAAACCCTTAGAAGACTTATGGACCTGATGGGGTCCTTCCTATTGTTTTAAAAAACTGCACTTTCCATTTATTTATCAACTCAACACAATCTTACAGACAACTATCCCCTCTTCTTCAATGACACAGCTGTCCCCATCTTCTACACTGAATATCCTCAGTCTGTCCTTTCCTTATAATCTAAACTAAAAAATCCACGTCTCATCTCTTGCTAAAAACCGCTTTTATGAAGTTAAGTGTTGTGAGTTGTCTCTGCCAGTTTTTCTCACCTCTCCAACTGCTAACTTTGTATGCAGTACTCTTTGCATGTTTGGGGGTGTTCCACTTAGTTTTATTAGATAGTGTGAAATTAAAAGTTTTTCATCTCATCCTCTGACTGATTGTCTTCAGCCTCTTTCTCACTGCCAGAATGTTGCATCTCTTAATATCTTTAATTACTACTTTCATACTAACTACTCTCCTGATCTTGCTAACTGCATGCCTCCATTCCTCCAGCAGCCTGTGGGTTTTTAAGGGCGCTTTTAAGGTTAATAACATTTTTGCATTATTCAGAGGAGAAATATTCTTGGAACCCAGTTAGAGTGGCTATAGTGTTGACAATAGATAGAGATGAGCAGGAAGTACTATAATTAAACTATCCTTTATTCAATGTACTATATACAATGATGAAAGAGTTAATCCTTTTAACATTTAATAAATAACAATAAAACCTGACTACAATACAGGGAAAGCTCACAAATGTTGCGGGAGAAGAGAGCACTGACCAGCCAACTCTGTATCCTCACATTACCAAACTAGTTGAGAAAAATAGAAAAATGGAAACCTCCATACGAACAGGATTAGTCCCGAAAGAGTGGAAAAGAGCTGACATTGTGCCTATATATAAGAATGGTAGTAGAATGGAACCGCTAAATTATAGACCAGTATCGTTGACTAGTATATTGTGCAAGGTATGTGAAGAAGTAATTAAAGCTAAGTGGAGTGAGTATCTAGAAAGTGAAAACATTCTGTGTGAAAGGCAGTTTGGTTTCAGAAAAGGAAGATCGTGCGTATCCAATTTATTATGTTTTTATTCAAGAGTGACTGACATACTACAACATAGAGAGGGATGGGTGGATGCTATCTACCTGGACTTGAGAAAGGCCTTTGATAAAGTACCACACAATAGACTGATGTGGAAACTAAAGATGATTGGAGGAGTAAATGATAAACTAGCAAAATGGATGGAAAATTACTTAATGGGAAGAGAAATGAGAACAGTGGTGAGAGGAAGGAAGTCCGAGTGGAAGAAGGTAACCAGTGGAGTTCCACAAGGGTCAGTGCTGGGTCCCATCATGTTTTTGATTTATGTTAATGATATGCCAGTAGGAATTGACAGTTACATGAACATGTTTGCGGACAATACTAAAATTATGAGGAGAGTAAAGAATGTGGAAGATTGTAACAAGTTACAGGAAGATCTTGATAAAATATATGAGTGGAGTAAGGAGTGGCAGATGGAATTTAATATAGACAAGACCCATGTTATGAAAATGGGAAGAAGTAGATACAGACCAAACAGGGATTACAGGCTGGGTGATGAGAAAATTAAAAAGACCAATGAGGAGAAAGACTTACAAGTAACCGTGCAAAACACCTTGTCACCGGAGAAACACATAACAAGATTTTTTTGAAAACATATAACATGCTTCAAAATATTGGCCTTGCATTCCACTACCTAGATGAAGATATTTTGTACCTTAATAAGACCCCAGTTAGAATATGCAGCATGTGTCTGGTCACTGCATATGAAGAAAAATGTGAAGAAGGTGGAAAGGGTACAGAGGCTGGCAACAAGGATGGTACCAGGACTCAGGGAGTTAGACTATGAGGAAAGACTGAGGAAGCTGGGGCTGACCACATTAGAAGAGAGAAGACATGATAACTATGTATAAATTGGTGAACAAGATTGACATACTGGACAGAGAGCTGATAAAGGTGACCACAAGAAATCATCTCCGAGGACATGGAAAAAACTAAAAAAGGACATCTATCTAAGTGACGTGAGAAAATACAGTTTACCGCATCATAGCATTGATAAGTGGAATAAACCGAGCAGTGATGTCGTGTTGTGTGTCAATCAGATGAAAGAGAGATATGACAGGAATGGACAAGGAGACAGGTCACAGAGAGCTCAGCTCTGGCCCTGTAATACACAAATAGGTAAATACACACACACACACACACACACACACACACACACACACACACACACACACACCTGGCCTGGTAGCTCAGTGGTTAGAGCGCTGGCTTCACAAGCCAGAGGACCGGGGTTCGATTCCCCAGCCGGGTGGAGATATTTGGGTGTGTCTCCTTTCACATGTAGCCCCTGTTCACCTAGCAGTGAGTAATTACGGGATGTAAATCCAGGAGTTGTGACCTTGTTGTCCCGGTGTGTGGTGTGTGCCTGGTCTCAGGCCTATCCGAAGATCGGAAATAATGAGCTCTGAGCTCGTTCCGTAGGGTAACGTCTGGCTGTCTCGTCAGAGACTGCAGCAGATCAAACAGTGAATCACACACACACACACACACACACACACACACACACACACACACACACACACACACACACAAACACACACAGACAAACACACCAATTTGGGAAATAATTACAACACACACACACACACACACACACAAACCAATTTGGGAAGTAATTACAAGTTCACTAAATGAAGGGAAAGTTCCACTAGAATGGAAGAGAGCTAATGTAATACTGATATTTAAAAGAGGAAAGGCAACTGAACCACTAACCTACAGACCAGTGTCACTTAGAAGTGTTTTGGGGAAGTTGTGTGAAATCTTTATCAAAGAAAAATGGGTTAAACATCTGGAAGAAGAACAAGTCATATTGAAAAGACAATTTGGGTTCAGTACACGGAAGTCATGTGTATCAAACTTATTAAGCTTCTACTCGAGAGTTACAGAAGGACTGGAAAGCAGAGACGTATGGTGGACACAGTATACCTGGACATAAAAAAGCCTTTTCATAAAGTCCCGCACGGAAGACTACTTTGGAAACTAGAGAACATAGAAGGACTGTGAGGAACCTTGCTCCAATGGACAAGAGATTATTTGAAGGATAGGGAAATGAGAACTGTGATCAGAGATACATACTCATCTTGGGGTTAAGTAACCAGCAGAGTGCCACAAGGGTCAGTGTTAGCCCCCATTATGTTTCAGATTTATGTAAATGACATTCACATTAGGGTAATCAATTATATTAATATGTTTGGTGATGATGCAAAGCTGCTAAGAGTTATCAAAACCAGGGAGGACTGTTTGCTGTTACAGAAAGATATAAACAAGATCTATGAGTGGAGCAACAAGTGGAAATTGGAGTTTAATGTCAACAAATGTCATGTAATGGAACTAGGAAAGAGTAAGAGAAGACCGGTATGGAACTATTTGATGGGAGAGGAAAAAATAATGAAGACTAAAGAGGAAAAAGATCTGGGAGTGATTATACAGCAAAATCTGAACCCTTAAAAGCACATAAGTAAAATATTTGGATTATCATATCAATACAACAAGGTAAATACTTCAAAGACAACCAATAGCTTACAATATCCTAAAAGTTTCAGGCCATAAATTCTATAACTTCTTTTAAAATTAAATTTTCAAATCTGGATCACAGCATGCCCTTAAATTCCTGAAAAAGTAAGAGAAAACAAGAAAAATATTAGAAAAACATTAAAAAACATGAATGGAACTGCAGAAGAGAGGGAGGGAATAGTACTGGGGTTGTTGCACTAGGTTAGGCTAGGATGGGTGGGGAATTATTGAAAAAAAGAGCAAAAAAAATAAATATATAGAAAAAAAAAAAAAATTATATTATGTTATAGTTTGGTGCAGAGCATTTGGACCTGCCCACACACGCACAGACCACTTAAAACTAACCTAAAACACACTCAATACACCATGCAAAACCTCAAAATTCCCCTAACCACAATCAGAACACACACACACACACACACACCAATTTGGGAAGTAATTACAAGTTCACTAAATGAAGGGAAAGTTCCACTAGAATGGAAGAGAGCTAATGTAATACTGATATTTAAAAGAGGAAAGGCAACTGAACCACTAACCTACAGACCAGTGTCACTTAGAAGTGTTTTGGGAAGTTGTGTGAAATCATTATCAATGAAAAATGGGTTAAACATCTGTAAGAAGAACAAGTCATATTGAAAAGATAATTTGGGTTCAGTACACGGAAGTCATGTGTATCAAACTTATTAAGCTTCTACTCGAGAGTTACAGAAGGACTGGAAAGCAGAGACGTATGGTGGACACAGTATACCTTGGACATAAAGAAGCCTTTTGATAAAGTCCCGCATGGAAGACTACTTTGGAAACTAGAGAACATAGAAGGACTGTGAGGAACCTTGCTCCAATGGACAAGAGATTATTTGAAGGATAGGGAAATGAGAACTGTGATCAGAGATACATACTCATCTTGGGGTTAAGTAACCAGCAGAGTGCCACAAGGGTCAGTGTTAGCCCCCATTATGTTTCAGATTTATGTAAATTAGGGTAATCAATTATATTAATATGTTTGGTGATGATGCAAAGCTGCTAAGAGTTATCAAAACCAGGGAGGACTGTTTGCTGTTACAGAAAGATATAAACAAGATCTATGAGTGGAGCAACAAGTGGAAATTGGAGTTTAATGTCAACAAATGTCATGTAATGGAACTAGGAAAGAGTAAGAGAAGACCGGTATGGAACTATTTGATGGGAGAGGAAAAAATAATGAAGACTAAAGAGGAAAAAGATCTGGGAGTGATTATACAGGAAAATCTGAACCCTTATAAGCACATAAGTAAAATATTTGGATTATCATATCAATACAACAAGGTAAATACTTCAAAGACAACCAATAGCTTACAATATCCTAAAAGTTTCAGGCCATAAATTCTATAACTTCTTTTAAAATTAAATTTTCAAATCTGGATCACAGCATGCCCTTAAATTCCTGAAAAAGTAAGAGAAAACAAGAAAAATATTAGAAAAACATTAAAAAACATGAATGGAACTGCAGAAGAGAGGGAGGGAATAGTACTGGGGTTGTTGCACTAGGTTAGGCTAGGATGGGTGGGGAATTATTGAAAAAAGAGGAAAAAAATAAATATACATAAAAAAAAAAAAAAAAAAAAAAAATGATGTTATAGTTTGGTGCAGAGCATTTGGACCTGCCCACACACGCACAGACCACTTAAAACTAACCTAAAACACACTCAATACACCATGCAAAACCTCAAAATTCCCCTAACCACAATCAGAACACACCCATATATTCAAACACCCCACTACACCACACTCAAGATATGTAAAATATACCTAAAAACATCTAACACACACTGAAAATACACCCAAAACACCCTGCAACACTACCAAACACACTCAAAATACTTCAGATATAACCCAAAAACACCAAAATGCGTTATAAAGAACGGTAACATTAAAAAGGGGACTTACCTAAATATTGTGGCTTGGCTCCTCTTCTTCCACTTCCATTATTCCTTTTTTTCTACGTCCTCTTCCTTTTTTTCTTTCTTCTCCCATCTACACGCCTGATCCTAGAAACACACCAAAACACTTAGAAAACACGAGATATTAGGCAAAATATTGAGGAAGTGTAGGGAGCGCACCTATTGTGGCTTGCCTGCTCCTCCACTTATTCCTCCCTTTCTCCTTCCTTCCTCCTCACCCTCTTTTATTTCTCCTTCCTTCTTCCTTCTGCTACTAATATCTACACACCTGAGCCAAGAAACATGGGAAAACACGTAGAAATCACTAGATATTAGGCAAAATATCGACGAACTGGGCGGTAGGGAGGGAGGGACGCCGGTCTTCGCTATGATGAGTCACCACCTTGGCTGTGACGTCATCAAGAGCGCGGGAACAGTGGTGACTGACTCGGCTGAATTACGTAAATAATTTTAAAAATGACTTCAAGAAAAAACGAAGCCAAGGCCGAATGCTTACTTTTTTATGACTTGATACATACTTTAATTAATATCCAAAACATCAAAACATCTCCTACTTAAGTAGTTTTAAAAAACTGTCTAAATCAAGTATATAAAATGTATATAAACATTTCCACTTATAACGCTGCCAAAACGTCCAGCCATTTCGACTTAATATATATTTCGAAAAATATTAGACAATGTAAACTCTCTTCTCAGGCATCCAACACTGACCTAAAACCAGAAGTGAACGAGTGAAAGAGCATTTATGTAAAACAAAACCATTAAACTCTAAACTCATTAAAAACTCTTGTAAAGTCAACCTATTTTCACTTGGCGAGTATTCTAACACATTCTACAGAGTCTGAGCTTTCTTTTAAGGCATTCTACAACGAGTTTGACCGTCAAACAGAAACGTAAACAAATAAAATCGAAAAAATAAAACTTACGTTAAACGGGACAAAACACCACTTCAAAGTCCACATATTTCACTCAATGGATTGATTTCACGCTTAAAAAAGTACACACAATTCTTTGATACCACAAAGGCCCAGTCACACCTCGAAATTAAAAAAATGAAATTGAGAGATGGGAAATTTTGAAGGTTATGGCAGCTCATATTTAAGCTATAAAACACCACTAAACGCCACATATTTACCAAACACAGGCGCGGAACACACTTCAAACACAACGAAATATTTAGAGAAACCATAAAAACACATCATGGAAGCGTATTATTATTTTTAGAGAATATATAACAAAAAGTATTGGAACCCGCAGGTTACCACGGGGGGGACGGGGAAGGAGCTCGGGGGGACGGGCGGGGGCCGGGCGGGAGGTAACATCCGGGAACACTGCAGCGCGGGCTCCATAATCCTTATGTTGCATTTATTATCTCACCACATCAAAATTAAGCCCCATCGAGAAAACTTACCCAGGAAACATGCAATGCTACAGTAGAGGGTGAAATCTGACACATGTTTGGCTTACGGTGAGTCAAAGAAGCAAATAATAGCTGGTAATACTGAACACTGCTCGTTATACCCATCACCTTTTCAACATTTGGGCACTGTTTTCACTCTCATATGCAAAGAAAACCTACAAATAAGAGAGTGGCCTTAGAAATACCTGGAATAAATGATGGTGAGGCGTTGTGGAGAGTCGTGGTGAAGAGTTGCATTGCTCTCTTGTCTTGCCGCTGGTGCTGTCGGGAATGTCATCACTTCACTTTGTGTGTGTGGGTGTTTGGGTGTAAATGGGCATGTTGCGGGGTGTTTCAGTGTGTTTATGGGGTGTATAAGCAACACCAAACACCACACGGCCATCACCACCGTTTGTTGACAAGGAGCAGACGTGCACACTCGGCCCACCACACTTCTTTCCCTCCTTACACACTAATCCCTTATCAACACCACTGCCACACCTTACACACCTGTTCCTTGGTGCATTAATAACCTCCACCACCTCTGTCACGGCACTGTTACCTCTATACAGGCTGAAAATATAACGGCACTCCAGTTAGGTCAACCTTGTGTCTTGGCAGGAGGTACCGACGCCATCATCAAGTGTGGCTCTCTCAAGGAATTGACTCTCTTCTCGACATTACTAAACTCAACATTCACAACACAATAAATTCCAATAATAAGCCCTTGCTTGTATTAAATTCTCAGTATTTGAAAGTGATCTGGGAATTTTGTGTGGAATACTAATTGTTTTTATGGTTTTAATCTATTTGAATATACAAGCAGCCGTGGGGACGAACTTCAAAATGTCGACATTACCAAAACTCAACATTCACCACACATAATATTATATAAATCTAATTAAGGAATACACAATAAAATAAAAAACAACAACAAAAATAACACGATAATTAAAAACAAACATTATAAACAGTGAGAGATGAGTGACAAAATATCGACATTACAAATCACGACATTCAAAACAAATAAAAAAGAACACAAACAAATAATGAAAAAAAAAAAAATACAAAATGTGTGTGGTGTGTGTGGTGATAGAGTGGAAGAGAGCACTGTGGTGTGTGTGTGTGTGTGTGTGTGTGTGTGTGTGTGTGTTTGTGGTGATGTGGTGACAGTGGTGTGTGTGTGGTGAGAGTGGAAGCTACCAGTTGGTGTATGGTGTGGTGACAGTGGTGTGTGTGGTGATAGAGTGAAAGAGAGCAAATTGTGGTGTATGGTGTATGTGGTGATAGAGGGAAAGAGAGCAATGTGGTGTGTGATGACAGTGGTGTGTGTGGTGACAGAGAGAAAGAAAGCAAATTGTGGTGTATGGTGTGTGTTGTGACAGAGTGAAAGACAGCAAATTGTGGTGTATGGTGTGCGGTATATGGTCCGCCACGCACACTCCCAGTGACGCAGAGTTCTCGCGCCTCTCAGACCTACAACTCTCTCTCTCTCTCATTGAAAGTGATAGCTAATTGCGCATTGATTATTTTCCTGACAACATTCTCCTTATATCTCATGATAGTCTTATAATCTTCTTTAAGAGTCTGTGTGACTTCGTCGAACACACACACACACACACACACACTATAGAGAAACCAAAATAGAAGTAAGAAAAACGTGTTATTTAGTAGTTTTCAGCTTTTTTTGCACCAAAATACAGAAATGCAGGCAAAACGCATGATTACACACTATTTGTTTAAGGAACTTAAATATGTCAAAAAATTGGTTATTCTGGTGTTTTCCAGCGTTTTATGCACCAAAACTCAGAAATGCAGGCAAAACACTATATTTGTTAAAAAAGATTATGAAAAAGTTTTTTTTCATAAAACACCTTAAAATCACTTAAATGCGACGTTTTAACATATATAGTGGTTTGTTTGCATTTTTTGAGTTTTTGTGCATAAAATGCTGGAAAACACCAAAATAACCACATTTTGACATTTCAGTTCCTTAAACAAATAGTCTGTATTCATGCGTTCTGCCTGTATTTCTGTATTTTGGTGCAAAAAAAAAAAATGAAAACTACTAAAATAACACGTTTTTGTTACTTTTACTTTGTCTTTATACAGGCTTGTTTTTTTTTTTATGAATTTTATCGTTTTGAAGCACAACAATGTAAAATGACTTGATTAGCAGTCCTTCTTACCTTGAAACAGAATTCCGGTGTCCGATTAGATCTTTAATAACTAACTTGGCTAGACTGAACCTTACAGTATGTATATTCCCTCGAGAGTGCTAAAGTATTTTCCCTCGTGAGCGGCTAAGACTGAACCTTATGTATTATTCCCTCGGCAGTCGTGTAAATACCAGAGTGAACCAGTCACCTCCTCACAAGTCACCGGTCACCACAGGCTCCACGTCATGTGCCCCAGTCTGCAGCCTGCACCCACACCCTCGCTCAACCATCCACCCACCATACACAGTTACACACACTCACATACACCGGAAACTTATACACAAGGAAATCAGCCATATTTTTATCTTTCTTAAGTATGCTTTACAGTAACAAAACCATTCCATAGCATAAGTACAGTACAATATTCATACATCTTGGCTAGCCTCATGTAGCCTACACATGCCGTGCTGCCTCCCCGCTCGGCTCCCAATGCCAGCTTGCTCACTTGCTCATCCACACCACACCCGAACATTCACATGTTACTGTATTAAAACAAAGTAATATGAAATTCAGAACACTAGTGAGAAATATCAATAGAAACAAGATAGATGCAAGTAAAGAGAATATAGAAGGTATAGAAAGAAAGAAAATATATACACTAAATAAGAATCGAGATGATAGAAATATGAATGGAAAGATGGAAAAAAAAAAAAAAAAAAAAAAAAAAAAGGAAAAACAGACGAGAGAAGAAAGACAGCGATAGTCAGAATAGATGGAAAATAAGAGAGGATAGATAAAGTTAATTAAGAAAGGTGTGTGTCCAGGTCCCCCTTACCGAAGCGAGATATTATCCCCTGGAGTAAGGGCTCATTGTTGCCTGGTAACGCCGTAAGTAATGAATAGGATCAGAGGCGAGGGATGATAATGCAATAAGAGTAGTGGTAAAAATACGATTTGTTTGAACTCCTATCAACTCTTCTTTCTGCTATTAGAGGTCACTGTAGGCATGTATATACTAGATATTTAACAAATACTATGACAAAAAATAACCACCAACACTAGGAGGGAATAATAAATTCTTAGCTGCATATATTAGTATATGAGATCCTATTCTCACTATATAAAGAATCGCTCATTGTTCCAAGTCAAGAAAATGTTCACTTCATACAAAGGCTTATAACATCAGTAAAAAAGTCAAAATATCTAATATACACATGCCCAAAGGTACATACACAGTATGTGTGTATGTACCTTTTTGTAGTGTGTTGAGTCAACACTTATAATAAAGGTAGCAGAAAAAAAAACCAATGGTTTATTTGTGTTTTTATTTCATGTTTAGTATCTAAATATGATATTTAAACAATAATAAATACTTCAATATTAATCATGCTGTGTCTCATAATTGTTGTTATCACTGTTCTAAAAATGTTGAAGACAAAACTATAAGTCAGGGCACTCTAGTCTCTCAATCCTAATGATGATCAAAACTGTAAGGGAAACTGTGTCTTACATGATAAAGGTGTTAATCTACGGCAACACACAAACAAACAAAGGGCTCTCACAAAATAATAACAAGGTGGGAGGCCCAATTCAGTTTGAAATGTGTCTTAACCCTTAATTCTCTTCCAAAGGGATTACTTTGAAAAAAGTTAAGCAGCGAAAAATTGACATTTGAGTAATTATCAGGATAATGGGTAGGAATGACGTGTAGGAGGGGCTTAGTTTCACAGAACAGAAAATACTCGAGTCACTAATGATTATAATGGAACACAGCATGTTGAGTGAATTTCAGTTTTTTTAAGCATACACAATAAATGTAACAAGAAAAAGAAGTAAGGTATATATAGAGAAAAGTAAATTGGTGTACATGCAGACAAAAGCTACATAGTTGATCACATCAACTATGCAAGATGCCACAACAAAGCATACACCATTACCACAGACCTCAGACATTATTAGCATTATATATCAGCGTTGAAACTAACACAATAAGCATATCACCATTCAAAGTTACATAATAAAAGATGCATGTTTAAGCACCTAGAAGCAGGTAGTGGTTTTGTGGGAATACCCACATGTTTGTAAGCCCTAGCTACAGCCAAAATATCACTAAAGAGTATGGAAAGCAGAGACGTCACACAAGCAAGTCAAATATACATTAAGCATTTTAACACATAGCTAGGTATCCTACATCAATGCAAACAAACATGTTTCAATTCAGAAAAAAAAAATCATTCATGAAAATCCATTCATGAAAACCAGTTAGACTGGTAATAAAGTATATTTGGTCAAGGATATGAATATAATCAGTGAGGCAAAGCAAAAACAATGTAAAGCAAAGCAATACAAACTACACACAAGTGTAATAGGAAAACCTAAAGGTAATAACATTCACTTCTCATGCACAAAACTGTACAACACAATAAGCACACTTTAGTATTGGTTAAACCTAAATCAAGCAAACACCACCATAGATACAACATACGACTAATTGTTAGGTTGAAAAAAAGTATTCATGCACGACACACTAACAAACGAGGACTTAACAATAAACATGCTATACAGAAAATAGATTACATACCTTTTCCTTCACAGGCCATATTGAAGCTGAAATATATCAATCAAAAATACAATATCATAACAATATACACTAAGTCCTCGTTATACGGTACATATGCGTTGCTGAAAACCTCACCGTAAATCAAAATTTCCGTATACCGAACCCATTACAACATGTAATAGTAAGGAATGCGTTCCAGCACGTCAAAAGTCACCCACACAGAAATTAAAGCTACACGAGTTTCTATGCAGATGACACAAAACTTTTGAAGAAAGTTGGGTCGCACGTTGACGGTGGAACTCCATAGCAGGACTTAGATAGACTATGGGAATGGAGGAAAAGATGGGAGATGGAATTCAACATTAAGAAATGTGGCATAATGGAATTTAGGAAGAGCAAAAATAGGATACCAAGACAATACAAACTTGGAGAAGAGAAGATTAAGAAGGTGGAAAGTGTAAAGGACCTGGGAGTTCTCATAACAAAGGAAATGTCCCCCAATAAACATATCAATAAAATTGTTGGTGAGGCCTACAACTTACTGAGAAATATTAGAATTGCATTCACATATATTGATGAAGATATGGTGAAAAAGTTAGTGGCATCCTTGATCAGACCACGACTGGAGTATGCAGCAGTACTGTGGTCACCTCACACCAGGAAGAATATCACGAAAATTGAAAGGCTACAAAGAGCGGCCACCAAACTGGCCGCAACCTTGTCGGCTCTTACATATGAAAAGAAACTGGACTGACCAACACTGGAGCAGAGAAGAAAAAGAGGCAACCTGTTGACCATCTACAGAATAATGAATAATATGGAGCTTCCTGATAGGATGGACCTGCTGAAAAGGGACACAAGGGACACAAGAGGACATGGTCTAAAACTCACAAAAGACAACTACAGCTTCCCCCATAGAGTGATAAGATATATGGAACGGACTGGACAGAGAGGTGGTGTGTGCAAAGTCCACCACCACCACCACTTGAACACAAAATTAGACACTGTGAGATACAGAGACGGGACAACACCACCACAGGCTCCCCTCTCGTAAAATACAACTAGGTAAATACACACACACACCAATTTGGGTTCAAGACAGGACGGTCATGTGTATCAAACTTATTAAGCTTCTACTCAAGCGTTATAGAAGGACTGGAAAGCAGAGACGGATGGTGGACACAGTATACCTGGACATAATAAAGGCTTTTGATAAAGTCCCTCATGAAAGATTACTTTAGAAACTAGAGAACATAGGAGGATTGCAAGGAACCTTATCAGAATGGATAAGGGATTATTTGAAAGACAGGGAAATGAGAACTGTGATCAGAAATACATACTCAACTTGGGGTAAAGTAACTACCACAAGGGTCAGTGTTAGCCCCCATTATGTTCCAGATTTATGTAAACGACATTCACAATGGGGTAAACAGTTATACTAATCTATTTGCTGATGATGCAAAGCTGCTAGGAGTTATCAAAACCAGGGAGGACGTTTTGCTGTTACAGGAAGATATAAACAAAATCTATGAATGGAGCAGGAAGTGGCAATTGCAGTTTTATGCCAAGAAATGTCACGTAATGGAACTAAGAAAGAGTAAGAGAAGACCAGTACGGAACTACCTGATGGATAAGGAACAAATAATGAAGACTAAAGAGGAAAAAGATCTGGGAGTGATCATACAGGAAAATCTGAACCCTAAAAAACACATAAGAAAGACATTTGGATTATCATGTAAAATGTTGACATTTCATTTCATGGACAAAGATATGATGAAAAAAATCATCACAAGCATGATACGCCCAAGGCTGGAATATGCAGCTGTGGTGCGGTCTCCACGAGTTCTGAAAAGGATATAAGAAGATTAGAACAGATACAGAAGATTGCTAAAAAGATGGTGCCAGAGATAAAGGACCTAATATACAAAGAATGGCTGAAGGAAATGTGACTGCCAGCCTTACAAGATAGAAGAAATGAGGGGACCTAATAACAATGTACAAGATAGTCAATGGCATTGAACAAAATAGACAAGGAAGACCTGGTGCTGGTGACAGAAGATGGAAGGACAAGAGGACATGTAAAGAAGATCAGGATGAGGCAGTGTGTGAAGGATATTGGAAAATTATTTTCCTCATAAAACGGTGGAAAAGTGGAATGCATTGAGTGGTGAAGTTGTTACACCACATAATGTGCATAACTTTAAAGAAAAAATTGGATAAATGGAGACATGGAGACAGGACGCTATGAGGCCCGCTCGAACCCTGTACAATACTACTAGGTAAATACAACTAGGTAAACACACATATGCACACATACACACATCTTCTTAGGATGTGCAATAATGGTAACATGGCAACAGGTCTGAGTGGCAAAATTGCCACAGCCTTGTCTTGCTCCCACCAACGGTCCGAGGCTGTCCCAGTGTGTCCCATCCCAAGCATGAACTGCAGGTTGTCTGTGATGGCGTGCTGGATCCCCCACACCTCCACCGCCTCCCTCATGGCCTGCAGGAGAGAAAGAGAGCGAGTGGTTTGGGGGCGTCTGGTTAGGCTAGGTTTGGTGAGGTTGGAAAGGAGGCTTAAATTGTCAAAAAAATTAGAAAAACCTAACGAAATGTAAGAAAAACAAAGGGAAACATTAAAAAACACCAAAACATAGGCATAATTAATGAAAAACATACGGAAACATCAAAAAAACATTAAAACACACGAATAATGTAAAAAAAAATAAATAAATAAAATAAAAAATAAAAACACAAGGTTCAAATCTGTGGGAGAGAGAGAAGTGGTTATGGGGTGTTAGATTAGGTTAGGTTGAAAACGAGTGTGTTTTGGGAATGTTTTGTGTGTGTTTTGAGTGTGTTCTGTGGTGTTTATAATGTGCTCAGAGTGTGCTTTGGTGTGTTTTGAGGTCTTCTGGGGTGTTTTTGATGTGCTTAGAGTGTGCTTTGGTGTGTTTTGGGATGTTTTGATTGTTTTGGGGTGTTTTGAGGTCTTCTGGGGTGTTTTTGGTGTGCTCAGTGTGTGTTTTGGGGTGTTTTGAGTGTGTTCTGTGGTATTTATGGTGTGCTCAGAGTGTGCTTTGGTGTGTTTTGGGGTTTTTGAATGTGTTCTGTGATGTTTTTGGTGTGCTTGTTTTGATGTGTTTTGGGGTCTTCTGGGGTGTTTTTGGTGTGCTTAGAGTGTGCTTTGGGGTGTTTTGGTGTGTTTCAACACGCAGATGAGAGACACATCTAAATATCACCCAAACACATTCAAACACCACCAAACACACCCAAAGCACACTCAAATCCCCCAAAAACATTCCTAAACACCCAAAACACACACCCAAATATCCTCAAACCACCCAAAACACTCAAAAACCACAAAAACACACCCAAACCCCACAAAAACACACTCTTTCACCCCAAACACCCCAGAAACACAGCCAAACCCCTCCAGTTTTTAAGAGATGTTTAATGATCTATTGACAGAGTAACATGATATTTATCAAATCAAAAGCAGAAACACTCTTAAGAACAAACTTCCTCATAACTGTGGACAGGTTTTTAAGGGAGGTTTGATGGCTGTATTGACAGATTACATTGATATCTACCTTATCAAAAGCCACATGTGGGCGTTGATTGTTCTATTGAAAGATTAGTATGACATCTACTCTATCAAAAGCCACATGTGGGCGTTGATGGTTCTATTGAAAGATTAGTATGACATCTACTCTCAATACTCTTACAAAGAGAGAGAGAGAGAGAGAGAGAGAGAGAGAGAGAGAGAGAGAGAGAGAGAGAGAGAGAGAGAGAGAGAGAGAGAGAGAGAGAGAGAGTGTCTTGGGTGGTAGGTTAGCTTAAAATACATTAGCATCATAACACATGCTGAAACACACCCAAAACTGCACCCAAACACTTGTAATATCCAAAAACACATTCAAATGCATCAAAAACACATGAAACACACTCAAAATACACCAAAACACACTCAAACACACTCAAAACACATCCAAAACACCTCAAAACACACCCCAAATGCACCCAAGAACCCCAATACACACCGAACACACTCAAAACACCTCAAAACACACCCAAATGTATCCAAACACACTCACACGCACCTCTTCCTTATGTGTGAGTCTGTAATACACTTTGTCATTGATCTGGGAGAAGGTGGTGATGGCGGTGGACAAAACGAGTGTGGTGTTTTTCAAGGCCATTTTAATCTCCGTCCTTCACTTCAAATAAATCGGCGTGTCGTTTTCTGCGGACCTGCAAATGTTTGGTTAGGTTAGTTAAAAAGAAATCAATAAATAAATAAAATTACAAGGTTAGGTTAGACTGAGAGAAAAATATGACATTCAAACAACAAGATCGCATAGTAAAAAGCTGAGGAAGGGAAGATGCTTGAAAGATGTTAAAAAATATAGTTTCCCGCAAAGATGTGTTGAGACGTGGAACAGTTTGGGTGAAGAAGTGGTGTCAGCAATGAGTGTGCATAGTTTTAAAGAAAAATTTGATAAGTGTAGATACGGAGACAGGGCCACACCAGCATAAAGCCCAGGCCCTGTAAAACTACAACTAGGTAAATACACAAACACATAAACACACGCAAACACACACACGCACACACACACACACACACACACACACACACACACACACACCAATTTGGGAAGTAATTACAAGTTCACTAAATGAAGGGAAAGTTCCACTAGAATGGAAGAGAGCTAATGTAATACTGATATTTAAAAGAGGAAAGGCAACTGAACCACTAACCTACAGACCAGTGTCACTTAGAAGTGTTTTGGGGAAGTTGTGTGAAATCATTATCAATGAAAAATGGGTTAAACATCTGTAAGAAGAACAAGTCATATTGAAAAGATAATTTGGGTTCAGTACACGGAAGTCATGTGTATCAAACTTATTAAGCTTCTACTCGAGAGTTACAGAAGGACTGGAAAGCAGAGACGTATGGTGGACACAGTATACTTGGACATAAAGAAGCCTTTTGATAAAGTCCCGCATGGAAGACTACTTTGGAAACTAGAGAACATAGAAGGACTGTGAGGAACCTTGCTCCAATGGACAAGAGATTATTTGAAGGATAGGGAAATGAGAACTGTGATCAGAGATACATACTCATCTTGGGGTTAAGTAACCAGCAGAGTGCCACAAGGGTCAGTGTTAGCCCCCATTATGTTTCAGATTTATGTAAATTAGGGTAATCAATTATATTAATATGTTTGGTGATGATGCAAAGCTGCTAAGAGTTATCAAAACCAGGGAGGACTGTTTGCTGTTACAGAAAGATATAAACAAGATCTATGAGTGGAGCAACAAGTGGAAATTGGAGTTTAATGTCAACAAATGTCATGTAATGGAACTAGGAAAGAGTAAGAGAAGACCGGTATGGAACTATTTGATGGGAGAGGAAAAAATAATGAAGACTAAAGAGGAAAAAGATCTGGGAGTGATTATACAGGAAAATCTGAACCCTTATAAGCACATAAGTAAAATATTTGGATTATCATATCAATACAACAAGGTAAATACTTCAAAGACAACCAATAGCTTACAATATCCTAAAAGTTTCAGGCCATAAATTCTATAACTTCTTTTAAAATTAAATTTTCAAATCTGGATCACAGCATGCCCTTAAATTCCTGAAAAAGTAAGAGAAAACAAGAAAAATATTAGAAAAACATTAAAAAACATGAATGGAACTGCAGAAGAGAGGGAGGGAATAGTACTGGGGTTGTTGCACTAGGTTAGGCTAGGATGGGTGGGGAATTATTGAAAAAAGAGGAAAAAAATAAATATACATAGAAAAAAAAAAAAAAATTATATGATGTTATAGTTTGGTGCAGAGCATTTGGACCTGCCCACACACGCACAGACCACTTAAAACTAACCTAAAACACACTCAATACACCATGCAAAACCTCAAAATTCCCCTAACCACAATCAGAACACACCCATATATTCAAACACCCCACTACACCACACTCAAGATATGTAAAATATACCTAAAAACATCTAACACACACTGAAAATACACCCAAAACACCCTGCAACACTACCAAACACACTCAAAATACTTCAGATATAACCCAAAAACACCAAAATGCGTTATAAAGAACGGTAACATTAAAAAGGGGACTTACCTAAATATTGTGGCTTGGCTCCTCTTCTTCCACTTCCATTATTCCTTTTTTTCTACGTCCTCTTCCTTTTTTTCTTTCTTCTCCCATCTACACGCCTGATCCTAGAAACACACCAAAACACTTAGAAAACACGAGATATTAGGCAAAATATTGAGGAAGTGTAGGGAGCGCACCTATTGTGGCTTGCCTGCTCCTCCACTTATTCCTCCCTTTCTCCTTCCTTCCTCCTCACCCTCTTTTATTTCTCCTTCCTTCTTCCTTCTGCTACTAATATCTACACACCTGAGCCAAGAAACATGGGAAAACACGTAGAAATCACTAGATATTAGGCAAAATATCGACGAACTGGGCGGTAGGGAGGGAGGGACGCCGGTCTTCGCTATGATGAGTCACCACCTTGGCTGTGACGTCATCAAGAGCGCGGGAACAGTGGTGACTGACTCGGCTGAATTACGTAAATAATTTTAAAAATGACTTCAAGAAAAAACGAAGCCAAGGCCGAATGCTTACTTTTTTATGACTTGATACATACTTTAATTAATATCCAAAACATCAAAACATCTCCTACTTAAGTAGTTTTAAAAAACTGTCTAAATCAAGTATATAAAATGTATATAAACATTTCCACTTATAACGCTGCCAAAACGTCCAGCCATTTCGACTTAATATATATTTCGAAAAATATTAGACAATGTAAACTCTCTTCTCAGGCATCCAACACTGACCTAAAACCAGAAGTGAACGAGTGAAAGAGCATTTATGTAAAACAAAACCATTAAACTCTAAACTCATTAAAAACTCTTGTAAAGTCAACCTATTTTCACTTGGCGAGTATTCTAACACATTCTACAGAGTCTGAGCTTTCTTTTAAGGCATTCTACAACGAGTTTGACCGTCAAACAGAAACGTAAACAAATAAAATCGAAAAAATAAAACTTACGTTAAACGGGACAAAACACCACTTCAAAGTCCACATATTTCACTCAATGGATTGATTTCACGCTTAAAAAAGTACACACAATTCTTTGATACCACAAAGGCCCAGTCACACCTCGAAATTAAAAAAATGAAATTGAGAGATGGGAAATTTTGAAGGTTATGGCAGCTCATATTTAAGCTATAAAACACCACTAAACGCCACATATTTACCAAACACAGGCGCGGAACACACTTCAAACACAACGAAATATTTAGAGAAACCATAAAAACACATCATGGAAGCGTATTATTATTTTTAGAGAATATATCAAAAAGTATTGGAACCCGCAGGTTACCACGGGGGGGACGGGGAAGGAGCTCGGGGGGACGGGCGGGGGCCGGGCGGGAGGTAACATCCGGGAACACTGCAGCGCGGGCTCCATAATCCTTATGTTGCATTTATTATCTCACCACATCAAAATTAAGCCCCATCGAGAAAACTTACCCAGGAAACATGCAATGCTACAGTAGAGGGTGAAATCTGACACATGTTTGGCTTACGGTGAGTCAAAGAAGCAAATAATAGCTGGTAATACTGAACACTGCTCGTTATACCCATCACCTTTTCAACATTTGGGCACTGTTTTCACTCTCATATGCAAAGAAAACCTACAAATAAGAGAGTGGCCTTAGAAATACCTGGAATAAATGATGGTGAGGCGTTGTGGAGAGTCGTGGTGAAGAGTTGCATTGCTCTCTTGTCTTGCCGCTGGTGCTGTCGGGAATGTCATCACTTCACTTTGTGTGTGTGGGTGTTTGGGTGTAAATGGGCATGTTGCGGGGTGTTTCAGTGTGTTTATGGGGTGTATAAGCAACACCAAACACCACACGGCCATCACCACCGTTTGTTGACAAGGAGCAGACGTGCACACTCGGCCCACCACACTTCTTTCCCTCCTTACACACTAATCCCTTATCAACACCACTGCCACACCTTACACACCTGTTCCTTGGTGCATTAATAACCTCCACCACCTCTGTCACGGCACTGTTACCTCTATACAGGCTGAAAATATAACGGCACTCCAGTTAGGTCAACCTTGTGTCTTGGCAGGAGGTACCGACGCCATCATCAAGTGTGGCTCTCTCAAGGAATTGACTCTCTTCTCGACATTACTAAACTCAACATTCACAACACAATAAATTCCAATACTAAGTCCTTGCTTGTATTAAATTCTCAGTATTTGAAAGTGATCTGGGAATTTTGTGTGGAATACTAATTGTTTTTATGGTTTTAATCTATTTGAATATACAAGCAGCCGTGGGGACGAACTTCAAAATGTCGACATTACCAAAACTCAACATTCACCACACATAATATTATATAAATCTAATTAAGGAATACACAATAAAATAAAAAAACAACAACAAAAATAACACGATAATTAAAAACAAACATTATAAACAGTGAGAGATGAGTGACAAAATATCGACATTACAAATCACGACATTCAAAACAAATAAAAAAGAACACAAACAAATAATGAAAAAAAAAAAAAAAAAAAAAAAATACAAAATACAAAATGTGTGTGGTGTGTGTGGTGATAGAGTGGAAGAGAGCACTGTGGTGTGTGTGTGTGTGTGTGTGTGTGTGTGTGTGTGTGTGTGTGTGGTGATGTGGTGACAGTGGTGTGTGTGTGGTGAGAGTGGAAGCTACCAGTTGGTGTATGGTGTGGTGACAGTGGTGTGTGTGGTGATAGAGTGAAAGAGAGCAAATTGTGGTGTATGGTGTATGTGGTGATAGAGGGAAAGAGAGCAATGTGGTGTGTGATGACAGAGAGAAAGAAAGCAAATTGTGGTGTATGGTGTGTGTTGTGACAGAGTGAAAGACAGCAAATTGTGGTGTATGGTGTGCGGTATATGGTCCGCCACGCACACTCCCAGTGACGCAGAGTTCTCGCGCCTCTCAGACCTACAACTCTCTCTCTCTCTCATTGAAAGTGATAGCTAATTGCGCATTGATTATTTTCCTGACAACATTCTCCTTATATCTCATGATAGTCTTATAATCTTCTTTAAGAGTCTGTGTGACTTCGTCGAAGTCACACACACACACACACACACACACACACTATAGAGAAACCAAAATAAAAGTAAGAAAAACGTGTTATTTTAGTAGTTTTCAGCTTTTTTTGCACCAAAATACAGAAATGCAGGCAAAACGCATGATTACACACTATTTGTTTAAGGAACTTAAATATGTCAAAAAATTGGTTATTCTGGTGTTTTCCAGCGTTTTATGCACCAAAACTCAGAAATGCAGGCAAAACACTATATTTGTTAAAAAAGATTATGAAAAAGGTTTTTTTCATAAAACACCTTAAAATCACTTAAATGCGACGTTTTAACATATATAGTGGTTTGTTTGCATTTTTTGAGTTTTTGTGCATAAAATGCTGGAAAACACCAAAATAACCACATTTTGACATTTCAGTTCCTTAAACAAATAGTCTGTATTCATGCGTTCTGCCTGTATTTCTGTATTTTGGTGCAAAAAAAAAAAAAAATGAAAACTACTAAAATAACACGTTTTTGTTACTTTTACTTTGTCTTTATACAGGCTTGTTTTTTTTTTATGAATTTTATCGTTTTGAAGCACAACAATGTAAAATGACTTGATTAGCAGTCCTTCTTACCTTGAAACAGAATTCCGGTGTCCGATTAGATCTTTAATAACTAACTTGGCTAGACTGAACCTTACAGTATGTATATTCCCTCGAGAGTGCTAAAGTATTTTCCCTCGTGAGCGGCTAAGACTGAACCTTATGTATTATTCCCTCGGCAGTCGTGTAAATACCAGAGTGAACCAGTCACCTCCTCACAAGTCACCGGTCACCACAGGCTCCACGTCATGTGCCCCAGTCTGCAGCCTGCACCCACACCTCGCTCAACCATCCACCCACCATACACAGTTACACACACTCACATACACCGGAAACTTATACACAAGGAAATCAGCCATATTTTTATCTTTCTTAAGTATGCTTTACAGTAACAAAACCATTCCATAGCATAAGTACAGTACAATATTCATACATCTTGGCTAGCCTCATGTAGCCTACACATGCCGTGCTGCCTCCCCGCTCGGCTCCCAATGCCAGCTTGCTCACTTGCTCATCCACACCACACCCGAACATTCACATGTTACTGTATTAAAACAAAGTAATATGAAATTCAGAACACTAGTGAGAAATATCAATAGAAACAAGATAGATGCAAGTAAAGAGAATATAGAAGGTATAGAAAGAAAGAAAATATATACACTAAATAAGAATCGAGATGATAGAAATATGAATGGAAAGATGGAAAAGTAAAAAAAAAAAAAAAAAAAAAGGAAAAACAGACGAGAGAAGAAAGACAGCGATAGTCAGAATAGATGGAAAATAAGAGAGGATAGATAAAGTTAATTAAGAAAGGTGTGTGTCCAGGTCCCCCTTACCGAAGCGAGATATTATCCCCTGGAGTAAGGGCTCATTGTTGCCTGGTAACGCCGTAAGTAATGAATAGGATCAGAGGCGAGGGATGATAATGCAATAAGAGTAGTGGTAAAAATACGATTTGTTTGAACCGTCCTTTGGCTGACACACTCCCACCTCACGCCCTCACATCCACACCACACTATAAGATCACACTATAAAAAAAAAAAATAATAATAATAACTTTGTGCTCACTGAGACACATTTCAGCGCTAAGAAAGAGATGAGATTGGTGGGAGATTAATTATATACCGCAATCAATTTGTTTTCTTGCCATACTTTCGCACAGGGACATGGAACAAGAGGCTGCTAACTGCTTGTTATCCTCACGCCACACACTCCCCCTATCCCCTCCTGCCTGGTGCCTGCCTTCCTTTGACTGGAGGTGCTCCACATTGTGGCGCCTCTCCAAAAGAATGTACGTATATTTCTTTATTGACAGTTAAGGCGGCGTCACACTAGCACTTTTCCGTCGTCTCAGGCGATTTCCGTCGTCTTTTTACTCTTCTGTCAACTCTTTCCGTCGTCTTGAGTCAGACGGAACGCATCGAGAGAGAGAGAGAGAGAGAGAAGAAAATTATACTTAGCTTGGTTGGTTAAGTTAGGTTACAATACATATGAAAACAAACAAGAAATAAAACAAAGAAAACTAAGAACACACACATAAAAAGAAAAAAATCTTTGAAGCTTCGAAATACAACTGACAACACTCCCTTTCCTTACAGCATACTAAATTAACTCGCTCATATTAACACAGTCCCGCTACACACCTCCACTCACACGCCACTCATGTATACTTGAATCACCTTGGTATAACTGTGGTACTTTAAAATGGCCCTACCTACCCCTGGAACTGAGAAAATACAAGAAATATTGGGAGCATTTACACAGCTTTTTTCGTCTCCTCGCCATCTTCCTCAGAAATTCACATCACTCTCTCTCTCTCTCTCTTGACGTGTCGTTATGAGAAAGAGGGTATTAAAATTAAGCTCATTTGTAAATACTAAATATGAAATTTTCTTGACATAAATAAACTAAATAATATAAATAAATAGGTATATAACATGACTAAAAAGATAAACATAAACTCACTTTTAAATACCACATGGGAAATCAATTTTCATCAAACTATCAAGAGTTAGAAAGTTGAAAAAAATCTTGAACTGATAGATCATGAAAAAACAAACAAATAAGTATCATAACTAGGAAAATAAATAAATAAACATAAACTCACCAGCAAATACCAAATATATCGAGTGTCTCTTTTATCAAACTACATCCGGTTAAAAAAAAAAGGCAAAACCAAACTAAATAACAACAAAACCAAATAAATAAAAAAAATGTAACTAAAATTAAGAAAAATTCACTTGTAAATATCAAAAAGCAAATGATAAATAAATAGCATGCTGAAATTAAAGATGAATTGGCTTCTTAATCTCCAACTTATATCCTTCAAGTTAATAAGTATATCTGATCCTACAATAAGTAATAATTAAGGAGCATGTCTGATCCTGTTTCCTTCGGAGGTTAGAAGTTCATAGCATGGTTTTCAAGTTGCCTGCCATAATCTGAGGCACTATGTTTGGTGAATAATATTGGGAAAAAAAAAAAAAATAATAATAATAATATTGAATAAATAAACAAATAAATAAATAAAATAATAATAACAATAATAATAATAATAATAATAAATAGATAAGAAACTTACCTCGGTATTTGGATATGTGAAAGTGGTCGAGACTAGAGAGAGAGAGAGAGAGAGAGAATTTTTTCACTTCCATTTTTCATCACCCACTCATCAGCTTTAACCATTAGCCAAAAAGGTTCCATTTGACAGACAATTACAGAGCATCATTGTTATATATTTGTGTAGAAATAACATTTGACATATCACTGACAATATTTATAAAAGCTAATTAAAAGTCTCACACCAACATCAGAAATGAACAATACTTTTTTTTGCAGCACATTTGTCCAATCCACCGTGCCTTGCTTTCACCCTAACTGGAAGAATTCTCAAACACATCAGACTACAAAACAACTCATGGAAAAAATTACAGTATGCATTTTACATAGTCAGAAATAAACTTGGAATTGCATGGATTGTACAAAACTTTCTAGACCCACAGGGAAGAGTTAAACATTTCCTTCACTGTTGGGACACCACTATGAAGGAGTCAGTAGGTCTGAACACAAGGAATACATATTGAACATTTTGCAATGAAGGAATAAGAGTTAACATAATTAGTCAAGCAGCTCCATTGGCCACTTCTCTACATTGTCTTTATTACCATTGTTATATTATGACACTTCTTATTGCATCTCCTCATAATATACACCTGAAATAAAGAAAAAAGGAAGAAACCCTTCAATACTAGTACATACATGTTTTCTTTGTGTGATACATATAAGTGACTCCTTGTTTATCCTGTTACCATCAGTAAATTGTAGAAAACTGACTATCAGATACTGATGCACTTTTCTTTACAAACACAACATAATCATGAGTCCTAATTTTCTTTTGACACCATCATGAGTAAAAGATGCTGTACATTCACATTTTCTTCAAGGAACACAAATAATAATTCATTTTCTTTTGTCATTACCATAAATAAAAAGTTTGGTTTAGATTTTCTCCATAGAACAAAAATACAATAGCAACTCCTCATTTGCTTCTGCCACCACTATGAATAATACAACAGTACACATTGCTTTCATGGAACACAAATCATAAAACAACTCCTCATTTTCTTCCAGCGCTGTCAAGCCGAGTGAGCCAAGGAAGAGACCACAACCGAGTCATGGAGAAGCGCAGGGGAGATCAAGATGTTTGTGGCAGGCCAGACACACACACACACACACACACACACACACACACACACACACACACACACACACACACACACACACACACACACACACACACACACACACACACACACACACACACACACACACACACACACACACACACACATTTACATACCTGGTGAGTCTTTGGTAAAAATGTTAAGTACAAAAGGCATGAGAATCAAATACTGTTAATATCTATAATGCATCTTTGTGCTTCAAACAGCACACATATTTCTTAAAATGCTGAGGTATCACAATTTCTTTTTATATATAAACACAAACTGATCTTTTGTATTTGGTGGTGTGCACATAAATACCGAATCTTACAATCTGGAATATGTATAGCTTAAAATGAGCCACTTACTCCTTTCTTTTGTGCCACTACAGAGACCACATGGTGAGGACAGATACAAGACAGGGCCAGCACACACACAGGGTCACCAGCAACCATTCAAGAAGACACACAAACTGGTTAGTCTACACAGGCAGGTCACGTGAAGGAAATCCTCAACTGACTGTCTTGGCTTCTCAAACATTTACAACAATATTTTTTTTTTATTTTGTATCTTGAAAAAAAAAAAATAAATAAAAATAAATAAATAAAAGAAAAGAAAGCACATAATTTCTTTCACTTTCATTCTCAGCTGACTGTCTTTTCTTCTTAAACTTCCAGTTTTTACATATCAAGAAAGATAAAGAAAAAGGAAATGCAATAGTAATTTTTAAGGACTATCTCATTTTCACTCTCAGTTTACTGTCTTTTTCTTTTGACTGTTTACTTTTATCAACAAAAAGAAAAGAATATGAAAAAATCATTAATGCTCAAATATCACATTTTCAAAATGTTTGTGTCTTAACCCTAATTTAGTTCAGTGTTGAGCATTTAATATATCAGCATGCATGTACGTATAGAGAGAGTAGGACTGAAAGCACTGTAATAGTAATAATAATAATAATAATAATAATAATAATAATAATATAATAATAATAATAATAAAAGCAAATCTAGACCAAGCATGATCACATATTCATTGTTTCCAAAATAGTTGTTACAAAAATGTACAAAGCAAACAAGTGAGTGTAGCCCCTGAATACAACTGTTGATTGCGTTCATTTGTATTTGTTTGTGAGAATAAAAACTAACAAAGCAAAAAATATATCTATAATTACATAATAACATGTTGGACATGATTCCTGTCCTGTAATACTTTTTAGTTAAAGGCAAACCTAGTCTACAATCCATTCTTTATAAGTAATAATCCTTTTGTCACTTTTTACATTATATACACACTAGTATGTGGTGAGAAGAAACACATAAAATCTTTGATCATTAGCATCACACGCACATACACACACAAAAAAAATTAGTGTAAGTATGATAAAAGACAAACACATACATGTGTGCACGAGCGCACACACACACACACACACACACACATGCACTCAACTTTTCAAACATTCTTTAAGTAAAGGAAAAAGAGAAAGAAGAAAAAGAGAAGGGAAAAAAATCTCATCACTTAAACTAGTAATGTCCTTAACAGAAGGAGGAAGTACAAGACGACTAGCATAAACAAGATGGTGATTGTATCTGTCTTTTCCCCTCATTATTACCTGTACATATTGATTAGATCAGCACCTGCTGCTCCACACACCCTCAAGCAGCAGAGCTTGTGATAGGTTCCTGCTGGCTACAGGCTCCTCCACCACCACCACCGTCACCACCACCACCATACTCTCCTGATGGTGGGAGATGATCACTTTCTCTTTTTTTTCCTGACTATTCATAATGATGGTGATAGCCACTAGTTTCATTCACAATAGGTCTTTATGAAGTTATAAATATCAGTACAAATGCTTCTCTACTCCAGACTACTAAAGGTCTAGCTATAAGTGCCCACAGAAACTTTTAAGACATGCAAACTCTCCAAACTTAGATACCCATTTTTGCATCACACATTAAGAACAATCAACAAATAGTTAGCACCAGAAGAATATTTTAAAAATTAGGTTTGAAACTGTTGGTTAAAATACATACAAAACTTAAAGTGCATCAACTAAGCATGACATAAACATATCATGAGGATGAAGGCAGTGTTTTGATGGAATTATGAATAAACTAAATTAGAAACAATTTTAAAATAAAAATTCTATGAACATGAATCAATACAACATAAGAAATACTGATATAAAATAAGCACTTATCAACTTAACTAAAGTCATGAAAAGATTCTGTCATCATGGTTTACACTCATCCTTAAAAGCACTTGCTTTCTAATAAAAAATATTAACACAGAAATAATTAGAGCCAAATTCTTGGCACAACACTTTTTTAACAGGGGACTTCAGCCATTGTCTTTAGAGAACAAAGGCGAGCCCCGGCCTGTATGTTAAGCTCTTGAGCAAGTGAGTGAGCAAAAGTGAGGAGCCAAGTACTGCCAGCTTCTCACAGCAACAGCAGCAGCAGCCCCAGGAGGTGACCAAAGGTCATCCTGCCAAACACTTACAGACTCACTCTGACTCTTATTCTATGGGGAGACTATAGTGATGAACCTCTCAACAAACACTTATAATAGATTCTGGGTAACATGATGGAAATGAAAAGCAGATTTATTACAGAAAAATAAGCATATCATGTAGGATATCTAAAGAACATTTGCGCTCTGTATCTACTGATAAATATAATTTATATTCCTGGAGGTAATTACAGTCCAGTGCAGAGTATACTGAACACCATTATACATATGTAGCAAGGTAGATAAATGCAAAACCTGTCAAATACTGCACTGTCACATTCCCAATAATTTTTCGATAGTATGATTTTACCCTGACACTTGCCTTCCTTCCCTTCCCTGAAGAATTGAAAAATTTATTAAAATTTTCCTAAGAGCTAATCAGAAAATAAAATACAAAATATAACACAGCACAATTGTTATCAGATCACATTTCTTTTGCTTTGAGAGCCACTCAGCCACTCACTGCCCTACTGAGTGACAACCTCCTCGGTGAGTGTGGGTGGTGGCCGAGCCATAATGCTTGGGGGCCGAGAGCGGCGCGGCTCAGGAGGTGGAGCCCCGTCCTGCGCCACCGGGATAGCCATCAAGCCTGACGGAGGCCCACTGGTCACTGTGGTGCTCCCAATGGCATCCCTCAAGACTTCTGCATAATCTTTTATTAAGGTGGCAATCATGAAGGCCTGAAACGACGAAAGGAATAATTAACAAGTAATTCTTTTCACATTTCTTCTCTTACCACTCTACAAAATTAGCTTTGGTAATAAACTTAATTTAGTCATTGTTATAGGAATGTGGAGCAGCAACACTGAAAGTTGAATCATTCATAAATCAACATCTGAATACATCTTAGAGAGAATCTGAATTCAGTGTGTTAATATAATAGTACTATAGTAGAACTCATCCGTAGCTACCCACAAGGTGTGGCTCCTCTTGGGTGCGATGTTGCCACTGCTATACCAGTACCTTCTTCAAAGAAAACGGAGTGATGATCGTTCTCTACTTTACTAAAAGAAGTCAGAAGAGACCCAAATACCTATGCAGCTATATAGTACATTAAATGCAATAAAGATTCTGGTTATATACATGAAAATGAGACAAATAATTTACATATTTGTCATATACGAGTAGAAACACAGAGTAATATATTGAGTGGTTCCATGCTTGAGTTAAAGGTAAGAGTGTTGCCCGATTTGCTTTCTCTTGCAAGAAATATCTATTAAGGCGGAATATGAATTCCTTGGTCTGGCTGCGCAAGACAGTGTATGACGGGAAGCGTCAGATGACTGCAGGACAGTGAGTAGTTTGTTTTTATTGGAGATTTGGCATAGTCTCACGGCAGACATGGCCAACGTCCTATGGGTAGGTACGGATGAGTTTTAGTATAACACAGACATTGTAAGAAAGATAATCTCTTCTATGTTATCTTCCTCATGCATTTCACAACCCCATGTCTTTATTTTCATATATAAGAACATATTGTTACAAAATCATCCTCATGTCACTGCTAATCAGTTTATCTTTGAATAGTCAAATACACATTTCACCATGATCATGATTATAGATACCATCAAAATGTACTGAAAAAAAGTAACAGAAATACAATCCTTCAATTGTAATTGTCCTCCTTCATTCTTGTCTCTAATATTCTTCCTCCATCCTTGTCCAACTGTCTTTACCTGAGTTGTGTTGAGGATGATCTTGCTCTGCTTGCGAGTGGAGCCAGTGATGATCATGAGGGAGGTGATGGAGGCAGAGTAGTTGAGGATATAGTCATACTCATAAGTGCAGAGGACATTACGAGAACGGTGTTCTAGAAGGTGCACGCCATTTTCATCAATGGCCAACCAGAGTACTTTGGGCCAATTTGAGGTAAAAGATTGCTGCAAGATTATATCATTCAAGTTAGTGAAATGATAACAGATTCTCATTATTACCATCACATGTATTTGTGCATTTATCAGCATCAGATGACCCAATTCTATATACTACAGTAAAATGAGATAAATAGAGGAATGGAATCACTCAACACAGCAGCACTGTCACTACACAGCTAAAACTTACAGTCACATCAAAAATGGTGGCACGGTGCAAGGGCCACGACTTGATGAGATTGAGGAAGGCCTGCTTAGCCTCCTGTGAGTCCATGTTGAAGAGACTCTGGTGGTGCATCGCTACAGCCTCGTGTGTCACGCTGCTCAGGAGCCGTGGGGAGAGGGTGTGGGCAATCACCTCCCCATAGTCCATATTTGCCCCAGTGAAGTTCCCAAGCTCTATCTGGGCTCTTAGTGCACAAAGCATCACCTATATCATGAAAACAATGGTTGAGGTAAAGTTGTCCTGGAGAGATGTAAGATGCATGCATAGATCTCATTGTAAAAGTTTTAAGTGTAGAAGTGCAAACATTCAAACACATTGTAAAGATTAAAGTATGTAAATGGCTTTAAACTCCTAAAGAAATGTTACATAGTTTACAATTACATTCTAAATAATGTCTAACAGCTTTTTAATTATAAGAGGAATGTTTTCCACTTCCTATATAAACATTGATTTCTTAGATGCTTCCTGCTTATATTAGGAACACCAATGAGGAGCATAAGGATGACTCACAGCCTCCACTTGTTTCACAGGGAACTTGTCTGCCCTGAGAGTGTATAGGACCTGGAAGTAGAGCAACTCCTTTTCCACATTGTCAGTCAGATCCATCCAGGACTCCAGCAGCAAGTGTTTCTGGTGGGTGGAAAGATGCACAACACATTATTCCTCCTGCTTAATCAATGTATTTTGTGAAGGATTATGTGAAAAAGATGGATGGTAATGAAGAATGCAAAGAGGATATGCTAAAACATAAATAAATGGAAACTTTTGTAATGAAACAGAAATCAGATACTTAGATAAAATATATAGAGAAAAAAAAATTGTTGCACCTTAATGAGATGGACTGATGCTCAAGCACTTTCACTTTACAATGGTAACACATAATGCTGTTTTCTATCATGGTTTACTGGTCTGTTCCTCAGTCTCCTTCCTTCAGAGTAAGAAATCAATGATTGGCACACTAAAGTTACACAGAGGTGCAAGTACAGTGGTATATTGGTATTTCTTGCCACACTGCTTACCTTAAAGAGGAAGATGTGGTGGTGCTGGTGCAAGGAGGCTGCAGAGGACAGTCGGTAACGCTCCCATCGAGACATGACATCAGCTAAAACTTCCTCCATTGGGATGCATCGCTCAGTGGTTCCCAACATCTCATAGATGGCGTATCCTGCACCCAGAAACAACAAAAAATAGTCATTAAGTTTTCAGTGAGAACAATATAAGTTTTGTACCAAGATGGGGTTCATTGCTTTAAAGAAACAAGATATCTAAGAAAAGATATTCACATATTTGTAAAGTCCATCTCAAAAATAGGCATCCACTGATAATCACACTCTCTCTAACTAATGTATGCTAATAAAGTCTCTGTAAGACATCTTGTAGCTCCACATCCTACAAGAACAAGAATTTTCGTGAATGAATACCTTTGGCGGTGTCCTTCAAGCCAATCTTGTGCCTGATGAGCTCCACGACGTCACCTGCTGTCGCTGAGGCGTCAAACTCGAGGGAGTGGAACTGTCCATCCATGAAGTGAAAGCGTGCATAGATGGGCCGCCTGTTGATGGTGCACAGGATCTCCTGCTTGGAGGGAGTCCACTGCCGGCGCCGGTTGTTGAGCGCTTTCAGCAGACACTGACAACAACAATACTTCACTCAGCATGTCATCAAGACATCATTACATGCATTGCATGGTTTTACTCATAGTAAGTCTGTGGTTCCTCCCAATTTATATTTTCTTTATTAACTTACAACATAAAGGAATATAATGCATCTGTAGATAACAGTTTACAGGAAGAAGAGAGAAGCCATGTGTTATAATACTTCCTGAGTACACCTGCATCTGCCTCACCTTCTCAGCATAACGAGCGTACTTCCCCTCCTCAGACACATAATCAGTGGAGCACCGCTGAAGGTGAGCACGGAGGTACTTCCTCACATTTTTGTCTGTTGGGGGAATAACTGAGCAGAACAGTGTCAACAAGGACCAATGTCTTAGGTTGACTCTTGAATTTGGATCTGCAAAAGAAGAAAAAAGTGTGATAAGTTTTTCTTCAGTTTGGTTAAAGTTTTCATGTTTGCATCTAATAAAAAGGAATGTAACCTTTTTACAAAACCAAAGAAACTTGCAACTATAACTAAAAATCTCTGAGTGCTTCTTATGATTCAAATGATATACATAAAAGATGAATAAATGATAAATGATTCCCGGCTACTAATGGGACCACATACAGTGAGCTAGGCAAATACAGATGCATAACAACACAGTCTCTGTAAACAAATAGGAAAATAAAACTAAACACCCACACACACCACACACACACCTGGGTGGTCAGTGGTCTGTTTGATGAGCTGGAGGTAGGTTTCATTGAGAAGAATATCTCTCTTCATGCACTGCTCTACTATTCCTTGCACCATGTTCAGCTGCTGGTCGTCACTCGTTGCTGCCGTCTCAGCTGTGTGAAGGAATAAAAGTATCAAAAGTGATATTCAGAACAAACTGGTACTAAGGATATAGTAAAGGAAGTAGTTGCCAATGAAACAAGGGTTGTTGAAATAAAAACATGATGTGGTGGACAATGGAAATGCTGGAAAAACAAAAGAAGAAATATCAAAAATGGAATGAGAAATATGAATGAAAAAAGAAGAAGCAAAGAAAGCAATTTGAGAGAAATCAAGGATTAAAATTAAATGAGGAATAAAGGGAAGCAAAAGAAATGTAAAAGAATTCATGTAGTATGAAAATCTACTGTGACAGCCAATCAGAATTCACTCAAATCTTGGTAATCACAAAAGACCTGATTAGTAATTTGTTAGAGTTGCATTTTATCTTGAGTGTCTGGCCAGCAATCAATCCCCAGTGACAGCCTCTCGAGGCTAATTCATTCAATCCATATCAATTTCAGAGCATGACAAATCAGAGTCAACAAATTTCATTGGCATACTTACACTTACCATTGGGGTTGAGACCAGCATAAGTCAGTATGGCAAGGGATATCTGGAGTGCCTGCTGCTCTACCTCAGGTGATGGGATCTTGCTGATGGTCTGAGTGAGGGGAGTCTTGGAGAAGGCCCAGAACATGTGGTGGAAGCCCTTGTATGTCTCTGAGTTTTCCCCATAATCCTGGCGGAGTTTGTCTAGTTTTTGCTTGTTTAATCTGGCCAGAAAGAATCAACATTCAAATTATCTCATGAGTGACAGAGACAAGGGGCCACATCAGTAAATTATGTTACTGTGGTGAATCACAATATTTATGTTGAAATTAATTTCCTAGTTATATGTAACTTGGAAAATCATAAACTAAATGTCTGTAAGTTGAGAATTATCTTCACTTTCATCCATGAAGTTTGTGAACCGTTACCTTCTCAGTGTGCTGACAATAAAGTTCCCGCCCTGATCCACAGGTTTCTTGAGCATGTTGGAGTCAATTATCTGGCGTCGGCTGTGCACCAGGTGGTAGTAAAGCCTGGCACGGTCCTCACCTGTGATCTGCTTCACCTGCCACCACAACAATATATCATGCCAACATCAATACTCTCTGAGATACGGCAAATACTCAATATCTCAGCACCTGTTTAGTCCCATGAATATCAAAAGACGAGATTTTCTTTGTACATGACATTAATAACTCAGGATCACTTACAAACAAGTAAGAATTTAACCATTCCATCTCAAAAGATTACTCATGAAGGTATGATTTGGAAAATATTCAGAAAATATTCAAAGGAAAAGTGAATTCTGTGTTGTGAATACGAACCTTCTTGTTTGAGTCCATGTCTTTGATCCAAGATGCTAGCAAGGGAGAGTAACTGGCAATTAGGAAACCAATTTCTTGCTTCTCCTTTGTCTCAAAGACAAAACATTTGTGAGCATCTGGTAACGTTCGTAGAAGGTTGATGGTGATGAAGTTGTCGCTGGAAAAATACTTGGTTTCAGTCTTACATTCAGAATCATGTCAAGTATTCTCATAAGAAAACAAACAACAGGTATGAAGTATTTCAATAAACACAGGAGATTACCAAGTTTTACCTGGGATCTAGGAAGATAGATTCTATGTCACAATATCTGTATTCGTATAAAATAAATTTGTCGTCAGGTTTGATCATAGCAATGCCATCACAGTTGACACCCAGGATGAGCGTGTTGCCGTAGGACCAGTAGCCCCGGTAAGACACTTGGAACATGGTGGTGCCATACAGTGGGAACTGCATCACACATGTCAGGTACCACACTTTTGCCACAATATCTGTTTTCCCTGTCCCATACTGCTTGTGGGCTTGAGCAAGGATTGGCACCTAAGGGATCACCACAAACAAATATCAATATCTGTGCCAGTAACATATGTACTTGGTACTAAAATTGCACAATAATCAATATCTGATAAATATCCAATATTATACTGGGGAATGGTAATAATTCTTTGGAGTTATGATAATTTTTAAATACATAAACAGTGATGTCATATTGTAAAAAATAGGAATTAGAAAAAGCAATAATATCTAAAGATGTGCCAATAGTTTTAAATACAAGTTGCAGGAAGAGGTAAATCAAATGTTTGCAGCAGCCACACATGGGAGCAATGCAAGTCAGATGACTCACCCACTCAGCTTGTTTTTTGGTTTGGGCAATGCGATTAGGGAGGTAGAGTTGCACGTCAGCATAGAACTCTGTCTTGCCATCTTGTGGATCACCCAGAGCCACCTGTGCCTGCAAACCTGCCAGCTGCAGCGCCACCTTCTCGTTGATAGGGAAATCATCCGCCTGAAAGAGCAACACAGATCATTGCCAGTCACAAAGGAAAGTCCAATAGTGTCATCTAAAGTTGGAGGAAGTCCTAAAAACCTCCTCTTGAAAGAACTCATGTCATAGGGAGAAGTTCCAGAGTTTACCAGAAAAGAAAAGAATGATTGAGAATACTGAGCAAAGTATACATAAGGGGACAGTGTTACAAGGCCAGTGATGAAGCCACTTGTCTCAGTTGCTAAGTAGAAGTCAATGATTGAAAGTGATAAGGAAGATGAATTATGATAAAGAATAATGACATCCAGCACAACATACTCACCCGCACAACAGAGTAAACTGCTTGGGCATAGAGAAGGTTGACTTGAACTGGATCACTTGGGATTTCACGAGGGTTGCGGAACAAACGTTTGCGGAACACAAATCTGTTCTCACCAGCACTGACAGTCTGTGATGTGCGCTTGGTGCTGGAGCTGTGTGTCCCTGAACCCGTTGCCTTCTGCTGCTTTCTGTACAGAAAAATATAATGCACATGAGTTTTGGTTGCTACATATTGCACCTAAATGTCTCTGGTGAATCTTCTCTCGCATAAATGTCATAAAGGTATAAAGGGTTTTCTAGCGGTACCGTTACTATTACTTACATCTCCCAGGAGGATATGACATCATAGAGATATTCATGACTCTTGACATGCTTGTCTCCTTCAGATCCAGACTCATATATGGCCCAGCCTTCTAACCCAGACAGGCCAAGGCGGTCAGCCAGCTTCTGCATGGCATCCCCTGCTGTGTCTCGGGGATGAACATCAATAGCTTTTGTCCGACCATCCAAGAAGAAGAACCTGTGAGCAAATCAGACTTCAGGAGGGGAAACCAGGCTACTGTAGTCCTGTGGAACTCTATCATAGCTCTGTTGCAGATACATAATGTCTAGATAATGACAAATCGATGAAGAAAACACCACTATAGTAACGTCTCCACCTCAATATAGGTAACTCATGCAGTAACTTACCTACACACAATAGTCCCCAGCTTCTTCATGGCAGCAATTTCCACAGAGGAGGGAGGAAGCTGTCTGCTGGATACCTTGGTGTTTTTACAGTTCTCTAGACACCACTGAACATATTGCTTCAGCTTCCCCTCTAGACTTAGGTTCTTTTGCAGGAAACTAACAAAGTACTGCAATATTCAAAGTATCATATGTTAAATTAGAAATAAACTAATAGAATAATAAAAAAAAAAAGCATTGCAAAAGACTACCTAAATAAAGAAAAAAAATATTGAATTTCAGACAGACTAGTATAGGAATATTTGCAGAATGATGTTGGGAAAGTAAAAGAACTCACTTTGTGCAGGAGTTTGCTGGGCTGGAAGGCCACCACACAGAGGCACAGCATGAGCCACAGTCGCTCCAGAGACTCAGTGCTAGGGTTGTTGGTCACTTGTCTCATGCACTGCACAAAGATTTCATTCCTCAGCTCCTCTCGCTCCAGCCCATGACCGATGATGGTCTGGATGGTGACGATTTCCTGATCTGGCTTCAACTCCCCTCGGCAATACTTGCACAAATCCTGCAACAAAGAGGCAAGTTAATCAGGGAATGCACACTCTTGACAAAGCACAATATAGACATTAATGCCACTCTTATTAACACTGCACATACTTGTACTCATGTCAGAACAAGACGTGACTAACCCTGAAGATGGTGCAGGCAAGGGTGATGTTTTCAGGGTCATACAGGTGGACATGGGAGGTGGGGATGATGGAGGCACGGGAGTATGTGATTAACTCATACTTAGGTAAATATTCAGCAGTGGATCGCTTGCGGGTGAGAGTTGACATCAAGGTTCCTGTGAGGAATGCAGTTAGGACAATTATATTACATGTTCTTACATGTTCTGCATGCTGCTCAAACAGACATTAAATGCAGTTAATATCAATATCATGATAGATTCTGATTGTGTATATACTGTATGATTGTGTATATATATACACACACTATATATATGAGTAAGAATACATAGAAAACAAGGCAAAGGAACACCCACCTTCAGGAGATCTTTCATGATTGTTGAAGAATTTCTCAGCAAACTCAATCATATCAAAGTGGTTTTGATTTTCATTTTCCTTATTCTCTCCAAGCTCCTCCAGTTCATGCAGCTTCCGCTCCACTCGCTGCTTCCTGCGCTCCACCCGCTCCGGATCTTCCACCACACCGTTGTTGCGACTGTTTGCTCGAGGCTGCCACAAGAATTTGATTCTATCAATACAAACCCTGAGCTTTTAAAAGATGTCTGCTGAAAAATTTCAACGCATCCTTGCATTTTCTATTGAATTTTTGTTGTAACTTCTTTCCGTGTGTGTGTGTGTTTCACAGACTTACCGCAGGACTCCTGGTGCTGGGTCGTGTGGGACATGGACTGTGTGCTGAGGGTGAGCGTGAGGTGCGGCGTTGTCCCGATGGTTTGCGCCGCCGCTGCTCTCCTGAGGCATCCCAGTGAGGAGGTGGAGCAGCCTCTCGAGGCCGGCGAAGTTCAACAGCCTCTTCTGGCGGTGCTGGAGGAGGACCTGAAGCAGAAGTTTTAACATAATTGAAATGGTGAGCATTTCTATTTTTGATTAACTTTCAAAACATTACTGTAAGAAAATAAAATACATAAAGAAAAAGATATGCACTAAAATTTCTAAGACATCAAGCACAAAGAACAATGCAATTCTAAATAATATAAACTTTACAAAAAAAAAAAGTGTAACCGTAACCATTGCAAATCTCAAATTACAGTAATATCATACTATCCTTTTGCCTCTAATCACTCAAAAGCTTCTGTCTCACATAGCAGCTTTGAACAACACACAACCAAGTCTCTAGGAGGGCATGTGTCCTTTGTTGCCTGAGACTCACCAGCAGGGGGTGGACCAGACACATAGTTGGGTTCCCGTCGAGTCTGTGCCCCTGACAAGCCCACAGGGATGGTCTCGTAGATGGGCTCTTTTGGTTTCTCCTCTTCATGGAATCCATTGACCTGGAGCAACAAGTTATAAAGTCTTAGATATAGTAGTAGTAGTAGTAGTAGTTGATATAAGTATGGATATGCTTCAGGAAAATGGTCTTTGGTGGCTAAAAGGCAAGAGACACTAGTAACTGTAAGCATTTTGAGGTGTTTGGTGTTACTTTGACATTCCTTAATGTGTGTGTGTGTGTGTGTGTGTGTGTGTGTGTGTGTGTGTGTGTGTGTGTGTGTGTGTGTGTGTGTGTGTGTGTGTGTGTGTGTGTGTGTGTGTTTCACTGTTTGATCTGCTGCAGTATCTGACGAGACAGCCAGACGTTACCCTACGGAACGAGCTCAGAGCTCATTATTTCCGATCTTCGGATAAGCCTGAGACCAGGCACACACCACACACCGGGACAACAAGGTCACAACTCCTCGATTTACATCCCGCACCTACTCACTGCTAGGTGAACAGGGGCTACACGTGAAAGGAGACACACCCAAATATCTCCACCCGGCCGGGGAATCGAACCCCAGTCCTCTGGCTTGTGAAGCTAGCCCTCTAACCACTGAGCTACTGGGTGTGTGTGTGTGTGTGTGTGTGTGTGTGTGTGTGTGTGTGTGTGTGTGTGTGTGTGTGTGTGTGTGTGTGTGTGTGTGTGTGTGTGTGTGTGTGTGTGTGTATTTACCTAATTGTAACATACGGGAAAAGAGCTATGCTCGTACTGTCCCGTCTCCATATCTACTAATGTCCAGCTTTTTCTTAAAATCATGAATATTCCTTGCGTTGACCACTTCCACGTCTAAACTATTCCATGCTTCCACCCTTCTATGAGGGAAGCTATATTTTTTCACATCTCTCCTATAAGTGGCCATTTTTAGTTTTTTCCCATGCCCTCTCGACATTCTTTCATTCCACATACACAGATCTTCCCTATCCATTTTTTCCATGCCAATCATCACTCTGTATATTGCTATCAGGTCTCCCCTTTCTCTTCTGTTTTCCAGGGTCGGAAGTTGCATTCTGTTCAGTCTGTCTTCATAAGTCAAATCTCTTAAGTCAGGCACCATTTTGTTGCAGCCCTCTGTACTTTCTCTAGTTTCCTTATGTGTTTCTTTAAGTTCGAGCCCACTGTATTGTTGCATATTCAAGCCTTGGTCTTATCATTGCAGTAATTATTTTCTTCATCATTTCTTCATCTAAATATACGAACGCCACTCTTATGTTCCTCAATAAGTTCAATACTTCTCCAATTATTTTGTTTATATGTCTCTCTGGCGATAGGTCATTGGTAATTGTCACCCCAAGGTCTTTTTCTTCATGACTGGTTTTATGTCTTCATTTCCTATCTTGTACATACTCCTGATTCTTCTTTCACTCTTGCCAAACTCTAATTTCTTGCATTTTGTCGTGTTGAACTCCATTTGCCATGTACAGCTCCATTTCCATATTCTGTCCAAGTCTTCCTGGAGTAGTTCGCAATCTTTGTCACATCTCACTTTTCTTAACAATTTTGCATCGTCTGCAAATAGGCTCACATAACTGGACACCCCATCCACCATGTCATTTATGTAGACCGCGAACATTACTGGTGCCAACACTGATCCCTGTGGAACTCCACTCTCCACCAAGCCCCATTCTGATGGTCTGTCCTTAATTATTGTTCTCATTTCTCTTCCTACCAAAAAGTCTTCCATCCATTTTAGTAAACTGCCATGCACTCCTCCTACCATTTCAAGTTTCCAGATCAGTCTCCGGTGTGGTACCTTATCAAAGGCCTTTTTTAAATCCAGATATATTCCATCAGCCCAACCATCTCTTTCCTGTATTACATCTATCACCCTCGAATAGTAACATATCAGGTTTGTCGTGCATGAACGCCCTTTTCTAAAACCAAATTGGCACTCACAAAGTATGTGTGTGTGTGTGTGTGTGTGTGTGTGTGTGTGTGTGTGTGTGTGTGTGTGTGTGTGTGTGTGTGTGTGTGTGTGTGTGTTCTGATGTGAAATATGGTGGGCAGTGCTGTGGTGTGGAATCACCTTCACCAGACCTGTAGACTACCAACAGAAGACAGATGCAGAGATGGTGAATCCTCACATAATAATTTTTATCTCTTATTTCTAATGAAAAAGTAAGATAACTGAGACTAATCACATTTTGTAACATCACACTACAACAAGAAAACAATCACTCCACACTGAGTACCTGAGGTGGAGGAGGAGGAAGGGTCTCTCCATTCTCCTGAGGTGGTTGAGTAGGTGCACTTTCTCCACCAGGCAGGGCAGGAGGATGTAAGACAACAGCAGGTGGTGGAGGGAGTGGCTGTTCTCCTGGAGGTGGTGGCAACTGGGAAAGGTCTAAAATATCTGAGCCTGGTGGGGGAGGCAGGCTGCCTTCCCTCTTTTCATCCTCATCACGTTGGTTCAGTGCTTTAATCTGAAGGGGAAAGTCTTTCATTACTAACACTTCTTACTTGAAGCAAAAGAAGAAACCTCCTCCTTGAAAGAGTTTGAGTCACAGGAAGGTGGAATTACAGGAGTTTACCAGAGACTGACCTCCACATCAAAAGTGTCTGTCAAGTCGTCCATTTGACGATGGATCTCATCCAGCACATGTCTTTCTGATTCCATGTTGGAGAGGAAGGAGAAAAGGTTGTCCAGGTCCACACCTTCCCCTGAGCCCTGCGAGGCATCATCTGGGTTAGTGGTCATGGAGGCCGCCAGGTGAGGGTTGACTGTGTCTGCGATGTTGGACAAGGTTGCCAATTCCTCTTCCACTTTTCTGAAGCAGTAAAGGAATATAAAGTAAGCCAAACATGTATTAAGTAAACTAGTGTAATGCATGCACACTCTACACATATCAGAATAATTACTAAATGCCTTACAAAATAAATATTCATAATGGAGTTCTTTATACATCAATGGCCAGTAATATCTGGAATAAATGTTAAATGAAGTCCATGATATGCATTCAAGTATAACCTGAACCTGTGCATTTGTTTATATCAACTATGAAGGCAACCTAGAGAACATGTGTTAGTGAGATCATAATGGATGCTACACCTCATGCTTCCCTTCATATTAGTGAGAAAGAGGAACACATCACTGCCACACCATTATTGCCTCCAGAAGTTAATGGTAATAAAGCTCACCAAAGATCACCTTACTCAGCATGTACTCCCAAATAAGAGTGAGCCACAAGACTAAAGCTCAGAGGATAGAGACAGACCGACACCACTCACCTGCTGATAGTTAACATAAGACAGAAGTGTTACCCAAAGAACAAAGCCACCAAGATAATGCTGAGAGTAACAGACAAGGGAAATGTGAGACAAGAAGTATGACAAACTCTTGGTGTACTTACCCTTCACCAACTGCTGCCAGACCATCATACTGTTGGCTTGAAAGGGAAGCACAAAGCAGATCAAGCAAAACAGTACCAAGCAATCTCATGTAAGTCTTGTTTGAGAAAGAAATCTAGAATGTGGTAATATTTCCAATGCATAATAAATTCAACTGAATAATAAGAACTGCTTGCTGTACCAAAAGTTATTGTGAATAAATCAATCAGTAGTACATATGTCACTTAATCATAAGACCAAGCAATGAAATGATATAATTCTAGTCAGATTCTCTTCAAGCAGGATAAAAATCATGGACAGTTAAAATATTCAGATAAGTAGGCATCAAGCAGGTAGAGGTATTAATAGTAATATAAGCAAGCCCAGGAGCCCTGCCATGTTTAGAACTGCCAGTAATCCCACAGACTTGTGAGGCCTGTTGTTAGCAGCTGAATAACTGAGTCTCTCCATCTCAGCTCATGCTGACAAACAAACAATGAAGTGATACATGCATCAGAGCAAAGGAAACATGTCAGATATCATTTTTACACAAGATGATTCATTGCTCTTCTGTCCAGCTTGTTTAATGTATCAGTAAGACATACACAGCCATTCAGTGACTCAGAAATGCTAAACAGGTGATGTATGAAGCAGAGTGATAAGTGTTAGGCTGAAATTGACAAAATACTAGTGGTGGAACTCCTTTGAAAGACAACATTGACTTCATATTTTGCAAAGTCTATAGTTAACGTCTGTCATGCACAAACTTTCCTAATTCTACCCTCAGCTTCTTTTGTCCTGAATCAACCAAAAGTTATGACTTCCATTTATTTCAGTTTTCCTCAGCCAGAGGAAAATTTATGCAACACATATTTCATAAAATCGGAAATGTACTTTTTAATTTTTAAGTTATTTTGATTGGTCTCATTTGGGATAACCACAATGGATCCCCCACCTCCACTTCCTTCTATTTTGTCTACCTTCTATCATGCCCTTCCACCCTCATATGTTCACTCAACTCTCCAATGCTCAACAATTTCTTCTAACTGATTCTTGAAGCAAGATTAGGTTATACATATACATATTAATATGCACATCATTCTTGAACTGTGATTGGTTAATAATCCTGCACATAAGATAAAACCAGTCTGGTCAGGCAATTCAAGCAACATGAAGCTGAAAGCTGTGGAGAGGAATGTCCTGAAGCCTCTCAGTTTTGTCAAAGTATTTAAAGTTATTTTTCAGGAGCAGGAAACAAATCTGATGATGAAAATGATGATGGTAACACAAATCACACATGAAGTCAATTCCCCACAAATGTAAAATCATATTCACCACTAAGATCACACTACAACAAACTCTTATGTCTGTTGCATATTCAGCACCAAAACAACAACGTAACCTTTGCCACTGTAATGTTCCTGTCTTACAAACTGTATATACACAAACACAAATACAAACATACCTCTGTGCTTCCTCCAGCTCCTGCTTCTTAGCTTCATCCTCTGCTGCCATCTTCTGTGCCTCCTCTTCCCTCTGTCTCCTCTCCTCCTCCAAACGTTCCCGCCTTCTCTGCTCTTCCTCAATGCGCTTCATCTCTCGCAGTGCATTGGCAACCTTTTATAAATCATGACAAAGAGGAAAATCAATCTCAATTTGCAAGATATTTTATAAATCTCTTCTTACAAGCTAACTCCAGACATCAGAGCCAAAGGAACCTGTAGCGCATAACAAAAATCTGTCTCTCCTTACCTCTCTAGCAAACATTCCTCGCACATTGGACTGGATGATGATGATGGCTCTCCTCTTTCTGATAAACTGTAGGCGGAGTTTCCAGCCACGGTAGTAGTTCTGCACCATCAGGCATGCTGCATGTATCCTCTGGTACTCTGCAGGAATATATCACTAGTCAGTTCTTCTATTCGGGCAAAAAAATTAGCCACTACCACCACTGAGAGAGAGAGAGAGAGAGAGAGAGAGAGAGAGAGAGAGAGAGAGAGAGAGAGAGAGAGAGAGAGAGAGAGAGAGAGAGAGAGAGAGAGAGAGAGAGAGAGAGAGAGAGAGAGAGAGAGAGAGAGAGCAAGCGCCATATTTGGAAACACTTTCCTCTTTCGCCACGACCATTTTCAAACACTACAGAGACAATTAGCTGAGTTCTAAGGAAAATTTTTCCTGTTCATAATGCAAAAAACTTATTAACATGTCACTAGAATCAAAGAAACATCCTTGAAAATCCATGTCACTTCAACTAGAGGCCTTTGAAAACAGTGAAAGTGCAGCACAGAAATGTTTCAGACTATGGTCAAGTGAGAGAGGTGCCATACCTTTCCTGTGTCTGTGCATACGGTACAGTGCCTGGATCTTTATTGCTGCAGCAACAATGGTGGTCTGCCGACGGTCCTCCAGCGGCTCATAAACCTTCTGTCGAATGAAAACTTTACTCTTGCCAACTTGCCACTCCTTCGGCGGCAGCGAGAGAGACTTCATGATGTCACTGAGGAACAACAAATAGTATTACCAAAAACATTGCATCAACTAGCTATCTGAATTACTATTGTTACCTTCATTAATTTTCCTTCACACATTGAATAAAAATTGTCACACAGGAATATTGAAAGAAAAGTATGAGTGATGACTATTATCTCTCTCAAAGACTGGTAGGCTGTTACTAAGTATTTTTGATGAGTTCACCATTGCTTAAACTATGCAGGAAACATAATCTCAGGAACTCACCACACATGTTGCTTTGGGTCAGGGTATCTCTTCCTCCTGTTCAGGCAGAAATACCTGGCAATAAAGTCATCAAAAGTCATGTGAATGGGGAATCCCTCCTTACGGATCCTGATGATGTCATTCATACCCAGGTAGCGCAGCTGGTCCAGCACCATTGACTCATCATATGAGTTTGCTGCCTTGTTTTTGTTTGGCTTGATGCACCGCACATACCTGGCCAGGGAGAATGAGGAGGGTGAGCATTGGTGTTCAAAGGTTAGGAGGATGAGTGTTATTATTTAATATGGTAATTATAACATTTAAAACTTTGACTACTGGTGTCTGATATGCTATTTCATCCTAAGCAGTGCCTGCATTTTCTGGTGAACATCTTCCCCATACTCTAACATAGACAGAAAAAAAACAATAAAGGGAAAGTAAGAAAGCTACAAACCAAGGATTAGTTGCTTGAAGAACATCCACAAGTGCCTGCAGTTGATTGCGGAAGGCATCAGACACTGTGGGCTTGCCTTTGGAGGTTCCCCGAGAGATGGTGCTCTGAATGGTGCCCATCCTTGCTATGGTGCAGCCCAGCAAGTCCTGCCAACATACATAATTTTGCAGAACTGAATATTGGGCAAATATCTACAAGAGTTAATAATCAAAACAGCAGATTTTGGGTATAAGTGACAAGGGACATCCATTACACACCTGGAATCTTGTTAGGTCAGCAATAAATTTGTTCTCTGACTTGCTCATGAGGTCAAAGAAGACGTCCTGCTGAGCGTCTCTGTTCTTGTCCACAAAGCCCTGCACAGTGTAGATCACCTTACCTGGGGACAGTGACGGGTGAGATGGCCGTCTAACCTACACTCACGCCTCACTACAGCAACACCACTCCAACCTTTGACTGTTATGGCTGCACCTCAAGCTTAATAAAGTAGTCTGACACAAGTTGAAGAGGTAATATCGAGATACTACTGACAGCAAAATGTGTGACATGCCAAGATACAGTTATGACAAACAAGAGCCTGGTTAACACACTTCAGTACAAAATCATGATGTGTGGTTCATAGTAAAGTCAAGTTTCAACAGAGGAAGGGACCACGGGGAGGCCCAGACACACACCTGCATAGTGGTTGACACCAAACTCCACCTCCCATCGTCTTCTGTCATCACCTTTGATATAGTTAGGGTGACTTTCAAACTCCTGGTGCAGCTTGGTCAAATAAGTCTTGTCTGCACCCTACAATGATATAATGTTTTCCTTTAATAAACAAATAAGAGTATGTAAAAAAAGATAAATCCATGTTAAAAAAATACACTACCAAAAAAAGGTGATAGAATTAAAAAACTTTAATCTATAGAGTGAGTTAACGCAACATCCTGGCGAACAACATACAAACACTCCATCAACACCATGTGTTTTATTTACTATATATAAAGAGGTGAACATACTAGATGCATTGCTTGTCCAATATTTACATCCTATGTAATGTGTTCTGCTTCCCTGTGTGTCTGTGCAACATGCAGCTTGTGTCCTCAGGCTGGACCTTTCAGCTAGCGACACACGGTTGTACCAGAAAAACAGAATTTTGTATATACATAAAATAATAAATCCATTCTAGCAAAACTATATTGCATAGTACTGCCTGAGCCTAAGAGAAAGGTGCTGCTAAGGTGTTATAGTGACCTTCAGCAGAATGTTTCTCCTATGTGGTTATAATAACATTATTTGTTATAATGAGGGAGGACACAGCAGCTCTCCTTGCCCAGCTCCATCAGCCTCACCTTGGGCATGCGGCACTCCTCTGACAGCAGCTTCAGCAGACACCTCGGGGGCTTCTCCAACAATTCAAGGCACTCAGTGTTATCCGTGAAGGTGATGTGGGAAAACTTGATCTCCTCTTGGCGATACTGAACCATGAAATAGTTAAATTTCACATATAACAAGAACTCCATAACTATAAAGGATACCACAAGAATCAATTATACAATTTTACTCTTGTTTTTAAAGATAGTCACTTTCCATTTACTTATTCTGTGTAAAGACAGCTGTTGTTTGATAATTATGTCCCTTCAAATGAGTCAGGGGATCCTCATGATTAGACCGTTCGCAGTTCGAATTATCACCAATTCAAACTCAGTTAACACCCAATCCTCAAGGTTCGACCGACTGACTTGCCAATTCAACATTCATATCTCGTGTGCCACCCACCCGGTCAAATCCGCCACCAGCCTGCCATGCAGAAGTGTAAACCGACGCTACCCTGTGGCACAGGTAGCATCGCACAGGCCGGGCCTGTGCATCACTTAATCTGCATCACTCTCACCCCAGCCGGTGTTCCCCAGCCCTATGAAGCACAACTTCCTGCCTTTCAAAGATAATCTTCAGCTTATAAGAAAGTGTGAGGCAGGTATAGTTCACAGTGTCGTTGCACTGCAAATGGGTGTTCCTAGATCAACTGTATCAACAATTTGGAAGAACAGGGACAAGTACCGTGAGACCGTTGCATCATGCAAGTGTTTTTATTTCCAGCAATGTACTGTACAGCACCCTAATGTGTTTAATAAAAAAAATTTTGATATAAATGAAGCCTTTAATAGTGTAGATTAGTGTTTTTTAAAGGTTATAGTGATGTTTTGAGGGATCTAGGCTAGAGGTTGGTCCCTATCCCCCCAATTTTTAAGTATTCTATGGGAAAAATTGCTTCACGATTCAAATTAACACTGATTCAACCGATGAAAAATCGCCCTAACCCCGTCAAATTGCGAGGATCCCCTGTACCCCTTAAGAAAAGCTGAATACATCAATGCACTCAAACATTTATCAAAGAAGTAAAAATGTTAAAAACTTGTTAACTAAATACGTAGAGAATATTTCATATCATTAAACACCATAAAAACACCAAACAAATATCAGAGCCATTAATGGAAATACAAAACTTACAATTTCCTGTTCCAAAGCAAACACGTAGTGGTTGAAGAACTTGTGTAACTTTTCATTGGTGTAATTGATGCAGAGTTGCTCAAAAGAATTGACAGCAAAGTTCTCAAAGCCAAAGATGTCCAGAACACCAAGGAATCTAGAATGAAAACCATTATTTAGCCAAGCATGAAAAACAACATAATAGTATATTTGTAAAGAATATTTCAGGCAACTAATAAGAAACATTTTGCATTACTTCATTGCTTCATGTAACACTTATAAAACAATGAATAATACAAAAAAGTCCTACCCTCTAATGCTAAACTTGGAAAGATACAGTTGCTTTTCAATGAAGTGTAGAAATACATGGAACTTGCATCCACATGATCACACTTCTACAGCCACTAACAAACACTATTGGTACATCTAAATCCAAAGATTCTCTAAGGCAACTTTCACACACACACACACACCCGTGTAGTGTAGTGGTTAGCACGCTCGAATCACAATCGAGAGGGCCGGGTTCGAGTCCTGGGACAGTGAGGCAAATGGGCAAGCCTCTTAATGTGTGGCCTCTGTTCACCTAGCAGTAAATAGGTACGGGATGTAACTCGAGGGGTTGTGGCCTCGCTTTCCCAGTGTGTGGAGTGTGTTGTGGTCTCAGTCCTACCCGAAGATCGGTCTATGAGCTCTGAGCTCGCTCCGTAATGAGGAAGACTGGCTGGGTGACCAGTAGGCGACCTAGGTGAACACACACACACACACACACACACACACACACACACACATAATGGAATTGTCACAGCACATAGTGTGCACAACTTTAAAGAAAAACTAGATAAATGGAGATATGGAGACAGGACACTATGAACCCTGCACATTACAACTAGGTAAACAACTAGGTAAATACACACACAAAACACAGGAAATTAATCCCTTCAGTACATTGACACATTTCTAAATTCATTTTGGTTACTATTTAGTGATCTTATGCAGCTTTATAAACTCATGTGGGGGATTAAAATAGTGAAGACTGTGGTCATTAATCTTCTGAGCTCAATAGATCCTTCCTAATGCCAATAAAATAATTTAATCATACCTAAAACTCAATGTAAAAATGCATCCCAATACTGAAGGGGGTTAAAAGCACCACTGAAACATCACCCTACACCAGCACCACCAACACCTGAGCCTCCCTATTCTGTCACTTGCTGGGTCACACACCTGGTTTGATCCTGGCCTGGGTTGGTGCACTTGTTGATGTGGTCCACCAGCCAAGCAAAGGTGCGGGAGTAGAGCGTCTTGGCCATGGCGTGTCTGTTCTCCTTGGCCTCGGCATGTTTGAGGGGAATGTGAGTGATGTTTCCCCGAATGTTGATTTGCCGCTGGAGCAGACAACCAAGCAACTGTTCGTCAGAGAGGCCCAGCAGTGTGGACAGAGTCTTCAACACCTCCTTGTCCTTCTCCGTCAATTCACAGTTCTCCCCATCAATGTCTGCAAACTGAGGGAGGCATTGATAACTTCTTAAATTCATCCATGAGTACAAATGCTCATACTACAGTTTTTACATACGCTTTCTTTGCTCTCACCATTTCATCTTGCCATTCTCTCTCAGATAACTTACTTTCACAAAAACTTTCTCCAGTGTTGGTCACTTTTTTGTTTCCTCCATGCCTCTGTTTCAGTTCACATATCAGGAGTACCAATCTAATAGCACTTCACCTCCATCCTTCAACACTCTTGCTGTATTCCCTTTATCTCTGCAGTTCTGCCACACTAAGCCTAATCATAATTTTTCTACGTTCTAAAACTTTTTGGCTTTCTTTTATGACAACTGAGACTCCATTAGTACTTCACCTCCATCCTTCAACACTCTTGCCGTTATTTCCTTTAACTCTACAGTTCTGCCTCACTAGAGCCTAATCATATTTTTTTCTACCTCCTAGCAATTTTGGGGGCACTTTTTTTTGTACAACTGAGACTAACCTCAAGGTTTCCAAGCCAAAGGATGGCAGCCAGGGTACCATAGATCCCATCACATATTTCCTGCGGCACATGGAGGACATTGAAGGCGAGGCGCAGGCTGTCAAACCGGCGGGCGTCATCTATGCCGTCAATAACAATGCAGCCGGACTGGTTCAGGTAAGTGTAGGTGTTGGCAGGCTTGAGGTGGAATTGCTCTGCCAACTCCTTATTGTTCTGTAAAGCATCCACAATGAGAGGGTGAGGATGTCGCCTGCATCTTGTGTATACTTAACCCTCTGACCAGTGAATGCAATATGGTGCCCCCTATTTGAGCATCCCCTACATGATTTTGATAAACAGTAGTAGCAGTAGAAGTTTTTGTTGTTGTTGTTGTTGTTGCTGTTGTATTGTTGTTGTTATTATTGATGTTGTTGTTTTTGTTATTGTTGGAGGAGGAGGAGGAGGAGGAGGAGGAGGAGGAGGAGGAGGAGGAGGAGGAGGAGGAGGAAGAGGAAGAGGAAGAGGAAGAAGAAGAGGAAGAGGAAGAGGAAGAGGAAGAGGAAGAGGAAGAGGAAGAGGAAGGGGAAGAGGAGGAGGAGGAGGAGGAGGAGGAGTAGTAGTAGTAGTAGTAGTAGTAGTAGTAGTAGTAGTCACCAAAGTATTTTCTGCACTTCAGCAATTCAGTTTGGCACAAGCACTGAGTGAACTAATACTGTTACTGAAAAAAGGATATTCTCATGAGCTTCCATCATCATTGTTATCACCACTACCACCACTACCATCAATAACATTACCACCACCACCACCACCACCACCACCACCCCATAATATAGCCACTTTTAACAGCTACAGGGAAACACAATTAAGCAGAGAGTGGCCACAGCAATATCACTACAATTAACTGAGATAAATTTCCGCACCATAGTCTCATTACTTCTTATTATCCTCTGCTTTCTTCTGATAGGATGAAGGATCTCTGTACCTGACCAGTTCTTTCACATCCTTCCCATCCACCTCCTTATTCCAACCCACAAGAATTCTACCCTCTCTTCTCTTTATTCTAATACTCTTCTGTTTCTTTCCCTCCTCCTCATTCCAACCCACAAGAATTCCACCCTCTCTTCTCTTTATTCTAATACTCTTCTGTTCCTTTCCCTCCTCCTTATTCCAACCCACAAGAATTCCACCTTCTCTTCTCTTTATTCTAATACTCTTCTGTTCCTTTCCCTCCTTCTACTTCTTTCATTATTTCCTTCCAAACTTCTTTTTCTCCCTGAAATTTCAACTTCACTTCCTACCAAACTCTCCAACTATTCTCTTTTATTTTCTCTTATTAGTTCCTTCACTTTCCTATTGCAAGACCTATACTCAGGTTTTTCTTCTCTCTTTAATTTCTTCTGGTATGTTTCCTTTTACTTCCTAACACTTTTCATATGCTTTCCTTTTATCTTTTACAGCTTTCTTAACCTCAGCCTTCAACAATGTACTTCCCTTTCTCCTCCTCTCATCAGTCTGTGCACTACACATCTACTGCCACTATAGTCACTGTACCTTTCAATGTATCAAGCATCTTCTTTACATTTGATATCTCCCTAAACATTTCCCAGTTCTTAGTCTCTGTCTTTCCTCACTTCTCTACACTCCTTCCTGTCCATATTTCACTAGTCAACACTAAAGCATCTTCTATATGTACTTCTGCTTTTACATAAAAGCAAAAGTAGCTTTTTTTCATAACCAAAGAGTATGACCAATAATGCTGTAAAAATTAAGAGATTTCAGAATTTAAGTGTAATAGCTTCCATTAGAATTAATAGGTGTGTGTGTGTGTGTGTGTGTGTGTGTGTGTGTGTGTGTGTGTGTGTGTGTGTGTGTGTATTTACCTAGTTGTAGTTTTACAGGGCCTGGGCTTTATGCTCGTGTGGCCCCGTCTCTGTGTGTGTGTGTGTGTGTGTGTGTGTGTGTGTGTGTGTGTGTGTGTGTGTGTGTGTGTGTGTGTGTGTGTGTGTGTGTGTGTGTGTGGGCAGAGCAGTTTAAGTTAATGTGCCAGCATCTGTTTCAGCTTTATGAGTATGTACGCACATGCATGACAGTAACTGCTTTACTGTGTTCAGAGCCCACCCTCCTGCCAGGCCATTCACCTGCCCATCTCACTCCTCCATCTCAACCCAGCCAACCTCCACATCTCCTACACCTTTGCTCTCACTGGCACCCTCTCCACCATCTTCCACAGGCATCCCATCAACTCATCCTTATTTTGCTCATTTCCCCCTTCACCCATACCCAATTTCTTTCATTTCCTCCCCTCACACATTCTATACACCTATTTCTCTCACTATTTCCTTCCCTTACCCATCTCATTTCCTTCCCCATACCTATTCCATACTCCTATTTGTCTCACTATTTTCTCCACTCCCCCATTCCATACCTCTATTTCTCTCACTGTTTCCTCTCCTCATCCATCTCATAACTCTATTTCTTTCATTTCCTCTCCTCACTCATCTCATCAATTTCTTCCCTTTCCCATCCTATACCACTATTTCTCTCACTACTTCCTTCCCTCACTTATCTTATTATTCCTTCTTCTCACTCATCTCATTTCTTATTTCTCTCACTATTCCCTTCCTCTTACCCATCCCATACCATCTCACCATTTCCTTCCTTCACTGATCCTATACCCAATTTCTCTCACTATTCCCTCCTCTCACTCATACCAGCCCCTGCACCCACTCCTGCCACCACCTCTTCCTGCAGTACCTGAGCTGCAGCCACCAGTTGGTAGAAGACATGGTAGTTCCTCTCCTCTGGGCCCTGGAAGGTGATGCGGGACTGCTCCAGGAGGTAGTCTTGCATCACACACCCCTTGATGTGCCACGACGGGTCAAAGCAAACCTGCATGAACTTCCCAAACCGACTTGAGTTGTCATTGCGGACTGTCTTGGCGTTACCTGGGTGAACAAATGCATGGAGGTTAGAAATTTTTGGTCAAGTGTTGATCTGCCAAAGCATAAAATGCAAAATGTGAAGAAAAGCCTCAGTAAAAGGCAGTACTCTCAATCTTTCACTCCTTTCTCTGGTAATCTCTGGAATTCCCTGCCTGTGTCTGTATTTCCAACTTCCTATGACTTGACTTTATTCAAGAGGGAGGTTTCTTTCAAGACATTTGTCTCTGTCCTTTGGCTGGTTCTGTCAGCTCTATAAGTAGACTGGTAACTGAGTGGGCCTTTTTTCTTTATATTTCTATTGCTTTTGGCCAGTCCTCCTCTCTTGCTTGAAAAAAATTCTTCTTGTGATGTTTTGGGACAAAATGGGACAAGATGGGACTCATTTTGTCCTGAAATGTCACAAGAAAAAGTTAAATAGACATGGTGTTTCTACTGCGACTTTTCTTCACTCTTCAGCTCCTTCAATTTTTACTTTAAGATTTGTGTAGGACTAGACCATCTTATTGACATTAGGAAGAATCTATGGAGGTCAGAAGATTAATGGCTACAGTCTTCACTATTTTAATCCCCACATAA